>NW_010260388.1:0-6320 GCF_000690775.1 Eurypyga helias
CTGCTCGCTTCAATCGAGCGCCGATTGAAGGTTACCTTATATTGCTGTGGCAGATCTAAGGTGGCAAAAGATGCATTTCAGTACTGCTACATTATGTTCGCAGCTTTTGCATTATCAAGGTCCTTTATGCTGCCAGCTCTGTGTAGAAGGGCCACGGAGGGATGGAGGACTCATGCTTACACCTGCATCAGTGGAGGAGGAACAGGATTAGCAGCTACCACGGTAACTAAAATACTGAATAAACAAAGAGCCAGATGTAAGGCTGACACACATCAAATCCAGGCAACATCTTCCTGATGGTGAGCTAGCTTCCATCGTTCTCCATGCACTACACTCTGGCAGAGGCATCTTCTATAAACCAGAAGTCAGTTCCCAGTTGTGCACAGAGTCTAGTTTTGCTGCTCACTTAGGTGACTTTTTATCATTACATCTGGATCAATAAATCTTCAATAAATATTCTGTGTTGCAACCAGAAGCACAGGTTCTGTTTCTTGTACATACAGCCTACAAACAAAATAAAACGGATTAAGGATTGAAACAATGACATACTCTCCACTAACTGTTCAATTTTATTTGACTATTGGAAGTCATGAAAGCCTAGTATGAAATTTGAAATATTCTAGTTTCTAAAGAATTTTTAAAATGTACACATTGCATACAGCTGTGACTGCTGTGGTAGCGTGGTAGCAAAGGGCTATTTGTAATTAAGGTAATATATATCTAAAATTTTAGATTACCAGAAGACCTCACAGAAGAATCTTTATTTCTGAATTAGTACCTAGGACATAATATTCTAAATAGAAAGATGTGAGAGGTGTTAAAAAGTAGTGTTGCCTTGGAAATAAAAGACCATATGGATTGGCATTCCAGATCAGATTATTGAGTCCAGTCATCATTAGCAGTCAAAATCAATATTTTAGTTTTAAAAGATAGCTGCTGTTATCTGTATCTAACCAATTGTGGCACAGGAGTACATCACAGAGCAGTCTCCTTCCAAGAGTGATTGATCCATTTATACCAATAAATGAGATTTTATTATCCTTAGCTTGCTGCTTACATGGACAATTTGAAGTTTTCAGTGTTCTCCCTTATGAATAGCAGAGACACACTGAATGAAAGACATTGGTAGGAGAAAAGTAAGTTAACTGTAAACCAGCCTATCTTGAGTGCTATTTTTTATATAATAAACAATTGTTGAGTGTTTATTGTTTAGATGCTGTGGGTATTTTAGAAAGTTCATCTGTACACAGCTGTACCAGACATTCCAGTTGATTTCGCTAACCACAGAAATGTAGTAGACTAAGGAAAAAGTGTGGAAAAGTAGTGGTGGAAACAAGGGAATGGAAACTCTGCTTTGCATTTGAAGATGCAGTGTGCTACCTGCTTGGCAGTGTGTAGCCTGTTATTTGATGGCTTAGCTTAATTAACCTCTGAAATGCTTCCATCTCCTGTATCCCATGTTTCAATTCTCTGTGATTTTTAAATTTTGCTCAGTTCTGACAGGAGGAATTTTGCAGAGATCACTGCAATGTAGGTTGTGTTCTCTTGTTGTGCACTGTGGCAGCAAAGAACTTTCTCCTTTGCAGAGTCCAGGGCTGGCGTGACCTCTCTGCTGGGTGCAAAGTGATGGCGATCTCCAGAAATCCCATGTGTTTCAGAAGAGGAAAAATTGTTTACCCTCTTGGTTCAAGTCCCCATCAATTTGTCACCATCATTTGTCACCAAGTGAAGGATTTCTTTTCTACTGTAGGATCTAGGATATGTTCTCATGGCAATCATATAATTTCTCTTGATCTAGCAACATTAATCTATATGCGTTGTCACTTCAGTAACTGCTTAGTGTAATGCTGTGCTGGGTCTGGCTGGGTTGGAGCTCCTAGCAGCCAATATAGTGCTGTGCTTTGCACTTGTGACTAGGTAGTGTTGATAATACAACAGTGTCAATCCAGGATGTTTTCCGTCTTGCTTTTGCCCTTTCTCCTGTTGAGGAGGCAGAGTGAGAGCGCAACTGGGTGGGCATCTGGCAGCCAGGCACGGTCAACCCACCACAACTGTTTTACATAAGATTGCATTCTAAGATGGGACCTGGCCAATCTCAATGAGCGTATTTGGCCCATTGAGTTGTACAAAGTTCAGTCATCCTCCTGATGTAGGTACTCAGGCGTTAGGGTAGCTTTTGTTCACTCAGTCATGGCATAGGAAATGAATGCTAGTATAAAAAAATCACACAGTTTCTCCCCTAAGAAGCTGTAGTACAGCTAAAGTCTTGAGGTCAAACCACCTTAATGAAGATGCAAGAGCCATATGCTATTTCAACTCGGATAGAATTTGGATAATTTCTGCAGGTGAATACAGCATCAGTGCACCCTGCACAAAAGCTACTGCATTGACTGGAAGATGCAGCATGAAATCCTAGCCTCCCAGAAATTAGTGGAAGCCTTGCCATACGTTTGGCAGGATCATGTCTTTATTAATCACTATGGCTAGCAAAAGCTGGTGGAGCAAGGGAGTGTGATCATTTTGAGATCAGCCTACAGAGTGGGAGTACACACCCAACCAACTTCTGCAGCATGCCACAGACAGGATGTGCAGTTGCTTCTTATGAAAATGACAGCAATGTCCTGCTATATGATGAACAAGTGGTAAGATTTTATAGCTCAATTTTTTTGAGTCTCCAAATAGGGGCATAAAAACTTAGGTGGTGAAAAGCTCATTTTGGAGCTTTTTTCCAGAGTCTGGTGACTACCAGAGCTGGATATTTAGCTGGAAACAGACTTTTTGCTTAAAAGTATTCTTTGACATTTCTTGAGGAAATTTACAGTAGAAGCATTTAAAAACCAAAGCATTCAAGTGAGCAGCTTAACTTTTTTCCTGACTGACTTGAGTTATTCAAGCATGCAAAGCCATGCTTGTGTCTACAGTCACGAATCTTCTTGTTGGGCTTTTATAGAGCACCTTACACTGGGAACTGTGTGCGAGAATAGAGTTGATGTGTGTGATGATAATGCAAATAGTAAATATGGGAATAATCAGCAGCAGACAGGATCCTCATGCAGCTTTGCTGAGGAATCTGTAGAAACATCACTCCAGTGCAGCAGGCCGCACAACAACGTACAAGGGAGCAGTCAGTATTCTTATAACTGAAATTAACTGTATGTTGTTTCAATTAATTGTGCCAATTAGTCTCTCTTTCTATGCAGTTATGCCTTTCTGTAACAGTGTCATCTGGGATGCTGTGAGAAATTGAAAATACCCTAATGGTCAGATGCTCCTCAATTAAAGAACTTTCTATATCTAATTAGCTCCCTGAGAAGAATTCATTGTAAGTTTCGTAGGTGGAATGAGTGGAGAGTTGTTTTTATGACAAGACTAATTTACAGAAGGCTGTAAATGCAAAAGGACAGAAAGGTCTGCCTAAAAGCATGGCCTGACAGATGCTTTCTGTCACAGCCTGTAACCATCTCCAGTTCAGGTGTAGTAATCACACTGCTTTGGAATGCTAAAATTCAAGTAGACCAGTTTTTCACATTTTTAAGTGCAGCACACAGCCTGAACCTTAAGCCAGACCTCCAAAGCCTACACATTTAAGAGCTATCCACAAATGGAGCTATTCATGAGTATGTCTAGGGTTAGGCAGCACGTTCGTATAGCTCGTGAAGGGTTGCACCTTCCTGCACAACTTCCAGACAGTAGAACTGTCCAAGAAGCTGTGCTTTTTTTCTGCTTATACTCCGTTAGGAATGCTGACACAGATCTCCAAAGTTAGTTAGTTGTGGTTTTGCTTCAGCTGTGGTGATCCAGGGGCATTTTGCCACATAGAGGTGACAAAACTTAAGGAAATGCTCCATCTTATGTATCAGCTATATTATATGGTATGAACAGATGACACGACACCTTCATCAGCCACTTTCATCTTCATCAAAGATATTTTAGCAACATGACCTAACTCTAATGCTTAGTCTTCCTGTCTCTTTTCTGGTCTTTGCCTAAGAGAATAACTACTGTAATCACCACAGATTTGAGTGCTGGATTAATTTCTTTTTCTCTCTATGTGTGTGTATATGTGCCTATAAACACATATATAATTAAATATATACACATCTATGTATTTTAACTAACTTATAAAATAACTTTCATGGCAGCCTTTACTTATGATTTCCAAGTAAAAAAATCTGCAGTTAACCTAAATGTTGAATTAAATGAGGCTTATAACTTCTCTATTCTGAACCTTGTTTGCCAAAGGTTTCTGACACTTTTGTAACTCCTTAGTAAAAATAAGATAAACAGCAACTGAAATAGTCCAATTTTGTCTCTAACCAAATTTTTAATCTTTTCCACAGCATTTAAGTGGTCATAAACTTAGTTATTTGCATGACTTTGTACTGACAATATGACCTGTTTAATAACCTCTAACATTGACACAGCAGCAGAATCAAAATCAGCTTTTTTTTCATAGATTAGTCACTAAATAAGATAGTTTTGAAGGTGGCTTTTCTATTTCTGATACAAATGTTGTTCAAATGCCTGTACCTTCTTACTCATTTGGGTGAAAGGAATGGAGGGAAGCACCTTACTTGCAAAATGCTCAAAAGCTGTAACAAGAATTTCCTCCAAATCCTGTCCTACCAGTGAAGAGATTTATGCAGTCAATAATGATTTATACAGAAATGAAGCCCATCTCCTTTTCCCACTATTTATGCCACTTTCATGTGTTCTTGTTGGAGCAAGGAGGAAGATTACATTAGAACAAAGGAATGTTTGGCAAACAATAAATCACGGCTTCTCAAAAGCCAGTCATGCAGTTCTCTGTTTACACAGTATTCCTGGAGTGACAGTACAATGGCCCTGTCCATAAGAATGTTCAAATTCACAATAGTCTTAACTCCCAGACTCTACATTCCTGCCACCTCTTTTGTGCCGGCATTAGCAGCTATGTGGCTTTGTTGTGAAAACGAAGCTTTTCTTTTTTGTAGGATAAATGTTCCATAGCACTACTAAGCATTCCACATTGTTTTGGATTATACCAAAAGGGTAAGAAGAAGTGTTACGATGTCCTTCATCCTCTGTTCTGCACGGGGAAAAAGATGACTAGCCATAAGTAAATTAGTCAGAAAGGTACACAAATTTCGTAAGTTATTAGGATGTGGTGTTGCTCTCTGCTCCTTCTGCATTTCCAGCATCATCTCAGTTGATTGAATTGCTAGTGGTGCATGTGTTTCCTGCTAGCACTTCTCAAATGTCCCTTCTCCATGTTAATTCTCTGTTTAATGTCCACTTCTTCCTTCTTTTTCTTAATATTGAGATCATTAAATACTTACTCTGCCTGTACCTTCCATTTCTAACTTATTCTACTGCATAAAATAGAATTTCACAGCAGCCCTTTCAGGAATGAAGGAACTCCATCATTTGCTTTTATCAGTCAGCATGTCCTGGTAAAGAGTATCTGGTACCATGTAATACTGTACTCCAAAATTTTTGACGTACTGGGTTTTGCACATGGATGACTAGGCTGCATGGTGGTAGTAAAAACAGAGAGGTTACATCCTTCAAAGTAATTAATTGTAGCAATAAGCTTCTGGATATTGTTTCTAGGTACTTTGGTATAGTTATTTAATATTGGGGTCATTTTTATTTTTATTATGCTCATCTTTCTTATATAGAGAGGACTAAGAGCTACAAAACACAGTGTCTCTCAAAATAAACCTACTCCTTGTTTTGCCTAAGCTCAGAGACATGCCCGCTGTCCTGTTTTGAATGAATTATGAAGTGCCTGCAATATTTTTTTTCTTTTACAGAAATGCATAGGACATGCCAGGCAGAATATGTTCTGGATTAAATATCTATAGACTGAGATATCAAAGCTCCTCCCACTGGTGCACACCAAATGGTTCACTACATGCAAAAAGCTGATTTGTGTACATATGGCAGTTTCTTAAGCACGCTGCTGCAGAGCTCTTCATCCCAGATGGTTAGTCATTTTGGCATTCTTTGACTCAAACTACCGTTTAAAGATCATCTATTATCCCTTTCTCTGAGCGTTCCTGTCCCCAAACGTCTCATGGCCACAAGTACCCCTGTCCCCTAGTGCATTCGAAGGCCAAGTTGGAGTAAAAATCTCAGCGCAGCAAGGAAAGCTGGTGCCAGCCCAGGAGCTAAGGAGCAGCTGCAGGGAACAACAAAACACGAAAAGACAGGTCCTCAGGCACAAGAACTGAATCTAACCATGCCATGGGGATCTTAATTTTTGGGGTGAGTGAACTGGAGATTCTAGAGGCAGGGACAAGGGGATGGACTTCTCATAGAATCATAGAATCCTAGAA
>NW_010260389.1:0-1175 GCF_000690775.1 Eurypyga helias
CTGGCCCCAGCAGAGGCCAGCTGCCTGAGACCAGGGGTAAGCCTTCCTCCTCCTCCTCCTCCTCGGTACCCAGTGAAGGAGGTGGAGTGTGAAGGCACCATCGAGTCGGTGGAGCCCCCCACAGAGCACCACAGCTACGGGCGCAACGAGGGGGCCTGGATGAAGGACCCGGCGGCCAAGGATGACCGCATCTACGTCACCAACTACTACTACGGCAACAGTCTGGTGGAGTTCAGGAGCCTCGACAACTTCAAACAGGGTGAGGGCTGGCGGCTAAGCGGGCACAGGGCCCCCAGCTCCTCCTGGGGAGGGAGGAGGGTCCCATCACGTATGGGACCCCTGTGCTGTGGGGAATGCCAACACCTCTCCTACCCGCTCACAGGCCGCTGGAGCAACCTCTACAAGCTGCCCTACAACTGGATTGGCACCGGGCATGTGGTTTACCGGGGGGCCTTTTACTACAACCGCGCCTTCACCAAGAACATCATCAAGTACGACCTGAAGGAGCGGTACGTGGCAGGCTGGGCGCTGCTCCACGATGTGGTGTATGAGGACACAACGCCCTGGAAGTGGAGGGGCCACTGCCACTCGGACATCGACTTCGCTGTGGATGAGAGTGGGCTCTGGGTCATCTACCCCTCCGTGGACTACGACTACTCGCAGCAGGAGGTGATCGTCCTGAGCCGACTTGACCCTGGGGACCTCTCGGTGCGCAGGGAGACCACGTGGAAGACGGGGCTGAAGCGCAACGCCTACGGGAACTGCTTCATCATCTGCGGCATCCTCTATGCTGTGGACACCTACAGCCAGAAGGAGGGGCAGATCTCCTACGCCTTCGACACGCACACGGACACGGAGGCAGAGCTCCGGCTGCCCTTCCTCAACCAGTACGCCTTCACCACGCAGGTCGACTACAACCCCAAGGAGAAGGTGCTCTATGCCTGGGACAACGGCCATCAGATGACGTACGGGCTTCGCTTTGTGGTCTGAGCGCCCAGCTGGGACCCAGCTGCACCCCTGCACCCACCCTCTGCCCTTCTTGGCCGGGGCTCCCCCACACAGCCTGGCCCTGGCACCCCAGGCTGAGCAAGAGCTACGGCCGGAGCCTGGCTTCCACCCCAAACCCCTCCCCATCTGCTGTGCCCCCACCGCCTGCTGCACTGCGGCACAGGGGG
>NW_010260390.1:0-562 GCF_000690775.1 Eurypyga helias
CCACACACTGCAGGAAGCGTCATCCCAGGGCGGGTTTGCTCCCGCTCTCCAGGGCTTTGGCTTCCCCAGCGAGAGCCGTGCTTACCCAACGCCTCTTCCCTTCCAGGCATCGTTCCGGTGTCCCCAGCTCTGACCTGGGCGGGATGGAAGATGCTCTGGGCTCTGTCCTTGCCAGGGAAATGCTGGTACATGGAGCCAGGAGGTGCAAGCAGTGTGGGGTGGAAAGCGGGAAGGCTGGGACGTTGGAAAGCAGCGGCCGGAGCCAGGAGGCAGCAGGGACATCCCATCCTGTCCCATCCCATCCCGCAGGACGCTGCTGCCCGGCCCAGGAGAAGGAGCCGGGTCTGACGAGGCGTGTTTCCCCCCTCAGTTGAAGTCCAGATGTCTCTTGTCCATGGCCTGGCGCTGGCTCTGGTTTTCATCTCCCCTGCCGGAGCGCACACAGATTTATGGCTGCCTTAACGAGCTCCTCACAAAACGATCGTGCTGCCCGCACGGATGTCTGAGCCTCGGGGGGGGCGGCTGAGGAGAGGGGGGGGAGCTGGGGCAAGGGGGTCGGTCA
>NW_010260391.1:0-249 GCF_000690775.1 Eurypyga helias
TGTCGCATCCATCCCCTCCCCACGGAAAAGGGGGCTCAAACCCCACCAAACCAAGGAGCCCGCAGAGAAAAAGGGGGGAAAAGCCCAGCCCTGCCCTCGGGAAAAGCATGGGGGCACGTGAAGCTACACACGTGCCGACGGGAACGCCAAGGCCCCGGTGAGCTGTGGGGCCGGGAGGGAAAGGGGGGGTGCCCACCCCCGCCGGAGCCAGCGGAAAGGAGAAGGGCCCTCCCCAGGGCTCTGGTGCCC
>NW_010260392.1:0-1493 GCF_000690775.1 Eurypyga helias
GGGCGACCGCTGCACCCCCCGGGAGGCGGCCTGGGCGGTGGGTGCTCGGTGGGCGCCCTGGGGGCGGTGGGACCCTGGGCGTTCTCGTCATGGGTCCCTGGAGTCTTCCGGAACCGTCTCTTGCATGCGAACCCGAGCTTGGAGGATGGGATTGGCGGGAGGGGCACGCACACGGGTAGCTGGGGGGAGGGCAGACCGTGAGTTTTCCTGCTGGCGGAGGGAGCGTAGCGCGTTCCGGCATCCGCAAAAACGCTGGGATGCATCGGGAATGGACGCAGGAACATCGGGAAACGCGGGAATCGTTCATGCTGTAGCATCGGGTCAGCCCGTCCCGTGCCAACCTCAGTTCCGCTGGCTCTCCATGAAGAGTAGAAAAATGGAAAAGTATGGCTTCCCACGTTGGGAATGGGAAAGCGTGGCTTCCTTGTGTTGGGACGAACGTGTGTGTGTTCCAAAGTTTAGTGCTGGCAATACTTCCCTAATGCAAATTTTCTGTAACCACGAAGTCGCTAGTGGAGAAAATTACGGTCAATGTCCCAGAAAGATTGTGTCGTCATAGTACTCAGCGTTTATTTTCAGGTCTTCGTTTTTATCCTTGCTGTGTGGTCACATCTGTACCCTGGTATATAGAAAAGTTTTCCAGGTACTTACCAACTGAAAAAAAGACCAACAAAACCATCAGGGAAACCAGCATAGGGGTGAGAATGTATCTGTGTCTGTTGCTGTTTTACAATATTTATATGTAAAGAAGCTGAACACCAGTAAATAAAAGCTACTGGTCCAAGTAGAGATGTGAATAAGGAACTTACATATAGCAACCACCAGTCTGTAGCACTGGTGTAACGTGTATTGGGGATGAGTTACTCTGAGGTGCCAGTCATACCGAACGATCCATTTCTGACATTATGCTTCACAGCAATTGCTCCAGGTTGGTTCAGTTACAGCAAAGGATCCATGACATGCAGTTCAAAACAGCACGTGGATAACAAGAATGAACATGAAAATTATAAACATAAAGTGTGCCGGAATCAAAACGCATCACAGAATGTTGGCAGTCCTGCAGCTAACCCAGTGAGTGGGGAGGGAGAGAGTGGAAGCAGGTCACTGACTGCAAAGGAAGAGGTGAGGGACAGATGTTACAACCATGAAACCTTGGGGTTAATGTCAGAACCAATGGCCAAAGTTAGAATTTTAAATCTGTATTTACATATTACTCTAAATGGTTTCATTTGAAAAAGCCCTGAACATCCATATCACATACTGAAATCTCAAGTGGTGCACAAAGGCCTTTTACAAGACCAGCCCAACTACACACAAAAAGGCACAGAAACCCCAGTTTTGTTTCACAAATCTACTTAATGCTTTGGGACATCTCATGCATGGGATTGAGTTCCTACTTAATCATCTGTTGCAATATCTCATTCCAGCTATATGGCGCATGAACCACAGTAAACCACGGTTTGATAGCCAACAGGTTGCTCAGAGAAGCTGTG
>NW_010260393.1:0-1175 GCF_000690775.1 Eurypyga helias
CTGTGCACGGGTGCGTGTATTCATGCCTGTGTGCACACACCTCCCTGCCTGTGTCAGTATGTCTCCTGTGCACAGGTGTGCATATCTGTGTGCATATCCGTGCATGTCCTGTGCATGCGTGTGCATATCATGTGCATATCTGTGCACATGTGTGCATATCCATGTGCATTCCGTGCATGTGTGTGCATATCTGTGCACATTCTGTGCACGTGTGTGCATATCCATGTACATTCCGTGCATGCGTGTACATATCCTTGTGTGTCCCATACCCGTGTGCATATCCATGTGTGCCCCATGCACACCTGTGCGTATCCATGTGCACACGTGTGCATATCTGTGCATCCCATGCACACCTGCATAGCCGTGTCCCATATCTGTGTGCGCCCCATGCACGTGTGTGCATATCTGTGTGCAGGTGTGTGCATATCCATGTGCATCCCGTGCACGTGTGTTCGTATCCATGTGTGTCCTATGTCCGTGTGCGCCCCATGCACACTTGTGCATATCCTTGTGCAGGTGTGTGCATATCTCTCTGCGTCCCGTGCATGTGTGTGCATATCCATGTATGTTACATATCTGTATGTGCCCCATGCACGCTTGTGCATATCCATGTGCACACGTGTGCATATCCATGTGCATCCCATGCACAAGTGTGCATATCCATGTGTGTCACATATCTGTGTGCATATCCGTGTGCGCCCCATGCATGCGTGTGCAGGCATGTGCATATCCGTGTGCATCCCATGCACACTTGTGCATAACTGTGTGCAGGTTTGTGCATATCTATGTACATACCGTACACATGTGTGCATATCCATGTGTGTCCCATATCTGTGTGCATATCTGTGTGTGCCCCATGCAGGCATGTGCATATCCGTGTGCCCCCCATGTGCATATCCGTGTGCGCGCTTGTGGATATCCGTGTGCACACGTGTGTATATCCGTGTGCAGGCATGTGCATATCCATGTGCACCCCGTGCGCGCGTGTGCATATCCGTGTGCGCGCGTGTGCATATCCGTGCGTGTCCCGCGGTGCCGTCACCCTGCCCTCTCCGCAGGCCGTCGAGCTGCCCGACTCCTTCTCCCCGGAGCTGCGCTCCCTGCTCGAGGGGCTGCTGCAGCGGGATGTCAACCGCCGGCTGGGCTGCATGGGGCGAGGGTGAGTCCCGGGGGGG
>NW_010260394.1:0-496 GCF_000690775.1 Eurypyga helias
GGTTCTTGTTTCTACCAGGTCTGAAAGTATTGACTGGAACTGAGGAACGTGTATAAAATGCTTGCCTGGTCCTGTTGCTGCAGGATTTTTTTTTTCCATAGAATGTGTGTGGGGTCGACCCGTGCTGGAGGGCAGGTACCCCCCAAAGCTGCTTCATCACTCCCCTGCTCAGCTGGGCAGGGGAGACAAAATAGAACAAGAAGCTCGATAAGGGCAGGGAGGGCTCATTGAGCAATTCCTGTCATGGGCAGAACACTCAGCTAGGGGAAAATTAACTTATTAACAGTCAAATCTGAGTTAAAAAAGAGAACTAAACCCGTATCTTAAAACCCTTCCCTCCCACCACTTTCTTCCTGTGCTCAGCTTTGCCCCCCCACCTCCGCCCCTTTTCCCACCTGAACAGCGCTGGGGGACAGGGAATGGGGCTTCTGGTCGGTTCGTGACACATTGTCTCTGCTGCTCGCAGGGAGGACTTCTCACATTTCCCCCACCACCC
>NW_010260395.1:0-587 GCF_000690775.1 Eurypyga helias
CACACCCCACGCACACGCCATGGACACACCAACCCCACGCCACGTGCACACCAAGTCCACCCCACGCGCAACCCCCAAGGACACCGCAAACCCACGCTAAGAACACGCCACACACATGCCAAACTCACCCCACGCCATGCACAAAGTACACGCCAAGCACACGCCAAACACATGCCAAGCCCTTACCAGACCCACGCCACGCACAAAGTACACGCCAAGCTCACACCACACACATGCCAAGCCCTTACCAGACCCACGCCACGCACAAAGTACATGCCACACACACGCCAAAACACAAAGACCATGCCACACACCCGCCAAACACATGCCAGGCCTACACTGGGCACACGCCAAGCCCAGTCCACACACACTCTAAGCACACGCCAAACCCACACTAAGAACACACCACACACACACCCCAAACACCCCATGCACACACCAAGCCCACACCACGCACATACAAAGTACACGCCACGCACACCATGCACATGCCAGGCCCACACTGCGCACACCCCAAGGCCACTCCACGCAAACCACAAGCACACGCCAAATCCACGCTAAGAACATGCCACACACACGCCAAACCC
>NW_010260396.1:0-474 GCF_000690775.1 Eurypyga helias
GGGGGAGGAGGGTGCTGCTCCGGCAGCGCAGCGCAGGAGCAGCCCGTGTCCCCGCGCACCGATGCCAGCGCACGGGCAGGGCCGTCCCGCACACAGCGGCCTTTCTCCTGCCTCACACTGC
Source organism: Eurypyga helias (assembly GCF_000690775.1). Lineage (NCBI taxonomy): Eukaryota > Metazoa > Chordata > Aves > Eurypygiformes > Eurypygidae > Eurypyga > Eurypyga helias. Next base: position 122 of record NW_010260396.1, read on the forward strand.
CCGCTCTGTTCCCCGTTCCCGATGCCGCCCGGCTCGCGCGGTCCAACGGCGACGGTCCAGGGGCCCCTTTCCCTCACGCCCTGAATCACACCATTATGCTGGGGTGGACGGAGCCAAGCAGCTCTCCCCAAACGCCTCCCCTGAGCTGTTGCACTGCAGGCAGGGAAAGGCGCCGCAGTAATTCAATACTTCTCCTGGGCTGCGACCAAAAATCGAGGCACTTCAGCCCAAAGGAAAACACCTCGGTGTGATGCAACTGCCAGAGTGTAAAAGCTTAAAACCTGCGCAGCCCGAGAGCTGCTGGGGATGCTCGTGCTGGCCCGTGGGACACTCACCCTCCCCAGGGAGCACGT
>NW_010260396.1:525-2853 GCF_000690775.1 Eurypyga helias
CCTCGCCTCCGCGCTGGCTGTGATGGTAGAGGAGAACAGAGACCCCTTGGAGCCTACGGTGCGGAGAGGAGGATGGGGCGGCAAACCTGCAGCAGCAACGTGGGCCAAATTCACCGCTCCCCAAACCCCCGGGGTGGGGGTTGTCAGTGCTCCTGGGCTGGCATTGCCTCCCGTCATCCCCCCAACAGGGGGAAAGGAGCATCCCAGAGCGCCCACCTGCCCTCTCCCGTGGCTCGCAATGCCCAGCCCGGCACTGCAGCACGGTGGCCTCTGCCCCATCCCTCCAAGAGCCTGCACATCCTACGAACGTAACCCGCTGCAGAGGCCAGGAGGTTTCTGAGGCTGATTTAATCCCTTTTTTCCCTTTTCTTTTGGCGTTGGCATTAACACAGGCTCACCAGTAAGTGGTTCTGCAGGGCTGCCCGCAAACCCACGTGCCCCCGCAGCAGCCGGGGGACAGAAAGCCACCCCGAAGCATTAACCACAAGCTGCCACGGTGGGAAGGGGAAGCTCGGCTGCGAACGCAACGCAACCCGGCCCTGAAGCCGAGCAGCACCACGGCACGACGCGAGGCTGCTCCTCCCGCACGGATTACCCCAGCCTGCATCGCAGAGCCGTCCCTGCTGAGGAGGATTACAGGGGGTTAAGGGAGCATCTCGGGGGCACTGACCACCGCCTGTGACCGGGGATTAGCAGAGCACAGTCACTCCGGCCGGAGAAGCAAGCAGAGCGCCGGGTCGAGCCCTACCTCTGACGTCCAGCTCCTCCTCCATGCTCTGGATGTAGGTGGGTGACTTCTGCTGGATGAAGTAGAGGACCTCGATGGCGTTGGCCATCCAGAACAGGATGTGCTGCAGGTCTGGAAGAAGGTCCGTGATGGTGAAGCGGGACAGGGCAGCAGGGTCCTGGCTGGGGAGACACAGCAGGCGTTACGGCTGCTGCTCCTCCACATCCCCACTCAAGCTTTTGTGGAGGAAACAGCCAGCCTGGGGCAATGCCAGAGAGCTTCTGCATCCCCTCACCCTCAAGCCCAGCACCTCCCTTAGGAAGACCTTTTCCAATCAAAAATCTAGTGGCTTCCACTCTGTGGGATGGCAAAGGGGACCCTGGGGGACCTGTGCTGGCTGAGGGCCGCCTGGTCTTTCTGGGGTGCCGCTTTTCAGGGAGATTCCCCCTAATACAGCTGAATGGCAGCAAATACTCGTGGCTGGAGAGCAGCTCTCCTTGAGAAGTATGCACTGCTCCTGCCAGCTCTGGACAGTTAAGCCCAGCCCGCCCACACTGGGCTGTTCAAAAATAAAACAAAATAAATAAAAAGCATCTGGGAAGTTTCTCAACTGCTGAACTGCTTTTTCCTGCCATAGGAAAGGCCTGGGAAGCATCCTCAGAGCTTGTCCTGAAGGAGAGCTCTCAGCAAGCACCAACAGTTTCTCCAGACACTGTTCTGGAGCCTGGATTTTGGAAATAGCTGGGAAGCCAGCCCCCACACGGCTGTGATGGGCCCAGAGTGGTGCTCCTCACACCAGGACACCCTGTGCCACCATCCCTGGATGCACACATCCAACGCCAGTCCCATCCCAGCTCCACAGTGGGGTCTTCAGCATGAATGGGGTGAGACCCCGCACCAGGGCCACCCCTGCTACATCCCTTGGGGATGCTGAAGCCACACGTGCAAAGCCTTGGCTGCGTCTTCGATCAGAGAATACCCCAGAGGTGCTGCAGGTCCTATTCCCTCCTGAGCTCGTCTGCTTTTCCAGCCCCACACATTCCCAACAGGGACCTTGCAGGCACTGTGGTGAGAGGACCGGAGGGCTGAATGCACGGGGTTTAGCAGCAGAATTCGGCATGCAGCTGTGCTGCCAGGCTGGGGGGGTGGTTCAGGCCAGCCCCAAACTCCGCTCACTCATGGAGGAAGAACTGGGTTGGATTCTCCCCATTTTGGGGCAGAGCAAAGAAGGGCAGCAGGTCACACTTACTGCTGGGACTGCTTCTCAGCCAGCTCCCGTGTCCGCTCCTGGGCAGGGAAAGAAGGGGAAAGCAAAATGAAAACCAGTGGGATGGGGTGGCATGAGCATTGCCCCAACCAGCACCCGCTTCTGCCTGGGGCCAGACTGGGGGAAGCCCCCAGGGGGGTGGCCCAGCAACACCCTCACCCCACCAACACCCCCATCCCGCCACCAACTGACCCACACTGTCCTCTGGATCATTTTGGCCGCTTTGAGCAGCAGCTGCCCGAAGTCTCCCGGCTCGAAGCTGGTGGCTGAGTGCTGGATGCAGAGGCAGAGCAGGAAGGCGGGTGTCAGCTTGTGGTCGTCCCCCCCCGGCTCG
>NW_010260396.1:3087-3326 GCF_000690775.1 Eurypyga helias
CCTTGTAGAGGAGCAGGTAGTAGAGCCCGAGGGAGAGGAGGTCCCCGTGCCGCAGCACGACCGTCCGGGCCACCTCGGCAAAGTTGACGGAGACGCCGGCACCGGTGATGGTCTCCAGCACCAGCTTCTCCTCGGAGCGATGCCGGGAAGGCCGGAGCTTCCTGATGGTGCAGTGCAGGGGCAAGATATCGGGGGCCGACAGGCTGATGCTGGGCTTGCTCGCCTGCGTCCTCTGGCCC
>NW_010260396.1:3424-3687 GCF_000690775.1 Eurypyga helias
CCCTCTGCACCTTGGCAAGGGCAAAGCCATGTTCATTTTCCTCACTGCCGAGCAGGACAGCAGTGATCCTGCTTTGGGCACACTAATGGACGGGCACAGTAACCTGGGGCATGCGGTAAATGGGGTGCTTTGGGCTGAAGGAGGCCTCCCTCCACCTCTCACCCCCCTGCTTCACGCAATGGCTTTTCTTTCCCACCTTCTACGCCCAGGCTGCAGCAATGCCTGCATCCCCGTCCCTGGGGGGACCCTGGTCAGAGCAGTTC
>NW_010260396.1:3785-4055 GCF_000690775.1 Eurypyga helias
AGTGTCCCCCTGCCAAAAGCTTGGGACAGCCAGAGCCTCAACGAGGACAAAGTAGCCATTAACTACACGGGCTGTCCCATTCCTTCCCAGTTCTCCAAGTGCCTCCAGCTGGGAGCAGGGGCTTCAAGACACGCCGTCTCCTTGCTCGTTACGTTTGACGAAGCAGCCAGACAGGGCATGGGGCTGCTCAGCCATCACCCGCCAAACCGGTGCTTCAGGGATGCTGCTGCGGGCTTTGCCCCGCGCCCCTCGGGGGGGGTCCCGTCTCCG
>NW_010260397.1:0-7313 GCF_000690775.1 Eurypyga helias
CCTACAGAATTGCGCTCACACGCGCTCCCCCTCCCAAAGGTTCGCTCACGTGTGGAGGATCACTCGCTCCTAGAGAATCTCAATGCAGACACAACGCAAAGATGTGCACTGAACAGCACTTTCCAGTTATTGCTACGGACACGGACTCAGTTGCTGAGACAGCATTTAAGGTGACAGTTCATGTCACTATATCAACAACCGACTCACATCCTCAAAACGGTGCTAATGCACACAAGGTTGGGCTGTGGAACCCAGCCATATTTTACATCCATTACTTAATCTGATTAGATTAGTACCTACTGTTACCCAGGAAATTAGGAAATCGAACTGGATGCATTTTTAGTTTTTTCCTAAAGAAGGAAAACAAACCCCACCAGCCTCTGTACTTTCTGCATCAGAAAGGTTAGCTATACGGCACCAAACCGCTCTCATGCACAACAAAGATGATTTCAGGCCTTGGCTTTACACGTGTTTAGCTGTAAAAGCACCCACGTGTACATGGCCCATGAAAATATGTTCAATATTAATGTGTCAGTTGTGCCCAGAACAGCTTTGAAAATATCCCTGCCTTCAGAACTGAAGGGGAACCCCACTGCAAGTTAGGGCTATGGGCTGGAAGTGGGGGAGGCGATCAGACCCAAGAGCTGCAGTCATAAGGCATCACGCCGCCATGCAGCTCGTCAGCAGGCGGGAACCCCAACAAAAGCATACCAGCAGCTCGGGAGGCCCATCTTCCGCATCCTCCGCAGACTGCTCTTCTCCAATTTTACTGTAAGAAAGCAGGTTATTCTTTTTATTAATAATGAAAACTGCATCTTTTATCAGCTTAACTTTACGGTTCCCTAGCCTTTGTTTCCAGCATTTGCTTCTGCTATTGGGTTTTCCTCACTGTCAGGTAACCGAGAGCCTCAGGCAGAAAAGAACCACCATTTGGCGTTACCATTACTGAAACAGAATCCAAGGGGTGAAGCACATGGAGGCAGAAACCACTTATTACTGAAGACAACAGAAAACCATTCTATCAGCAAGAAACCCTCACAGACAAGTAACATTAGAAGGTTAGAGTGCTGCTTCTCCTGTACTCCCAGAGGACCAGGTCTGAGTTAAGCAAGCAAGGCAGGCTAGAGAATAGCACAAATCAGCTCTTCAGCCACCTTTTTACCATCTGTTCATGTATATACTAAAGGAAAGGAATTGCTCTTCACCTCAGGTCCCATACATTAAGCCGACGATCAGTACCACTTGAAGCAAGAATTGTTTCATTATGAGGAGACCAGTGAACCTATTGAAAGAAAACAACTTGACTGGAGCACTGATTTTGCTGATTTCTAAAGTACACCCTGAATAACCAGCACCTGGCCACTAATGTTCAACACCTACACTCCATAGATCAGTTTATTTCAGCACAAAGGACAGCCTACAGCTCAAATAGAGTGCTTTAAAGCCTTAAGATTACCCAAATTCAACAGCCAATGTTATTTCACTGTTACAGATTTACCACATGATGAAATTTCATTGTCTAAAATTTACTTGCACCTTCTAAACAGACAAGAGTTCACAATATTAGATTTCATCCCAAACCCTCTCTGAAGCAGGACATTTTAAGAGAAACCTTCTACCTCTATGGAGGGAACTTGCACACTTCTCGTATCTTTTTAGCAATAAGTTGTTCACTACTTGCTTCAGAGTCAAGTGGGGAAAGGTAGAAAGAAACTATGTGGTACTATCTGTATTTGTTGAATCAAAATTCACCATTTCATGTTTAACAGACTGACTTATCGAGGCTGGTCACCACATGAAAATCTACATGTTCTTGTCCAAGTCAGTATCCTTCTAGTTTGTTTTTTTCTTCCCCTACAGCTTGTGAGAAAAGTTTACCCACCTGAAAAATTTCATCTTTATGAGACTCAAAAGAATGCAATTTCAATTTTAAGTTTCGAAGATCCCACAAAGCCACCGTCTGGGAAAAGCAACAAGAAATTGGTTTTACTAAGATGGCTACAGAACTGTCATCTGAAATATTTGTAAGTGTAAAGTATACACAAGTGAAAACCTTGTCAGCAGAACCAGTTGCTAGAATGAACTCGCTGTAAGGATTGAAGGACAGACAGTTGACCTCGGCTGTATGAGCATCCACAGAATGACTTGGCCTGGACGTGGTGTTAGATCTTGTGTCCCAGCTGGTGCAATGAAGGGTTGGGGGGAGAGCGAGGGGCAGCAAGCAGAATGCAAGAGAGAAAGATTGACCAAGCGTAAGTTTTCACAGGAGGTTCTTTTTCACTACACTACACATTAGTTCAGAGACTACATTATTATTAGACCTCCTCTGAAGCTACAGCTTTCATTCCATAGCCTTTTAGTATTTTGTGTCTGCTGTACACGAGCAGGTCACACCAGGAAGCTGACACACATTAATTGCATCTTATTTCCAAGCAATGTGAACACACGAAGTGACATGGAGGTTTCAGTGATTCTGCAGTGTTACTACAGTTGACTGCACTAAAAAGCTACGCGAGATCATTCCACAAATCAAATTTCTTAAATCCAAGTGTTCTGGACTGGTCCACTAATAGCACAAAGCAGGCACTGTCCAGAAATCGCTTAACCCTAACTTACATCATCAGCTTCTGATCATCAGCCACGGATCCAAACAGAGACTCGTGGAGCAGATGCCACGCCACGTCTTCTACTACTGCAGAGTGCCCAGTAAAGATTGCTTTTGCGTCAACAACTCTGCCTTCTTTTGGGCCAGCGCTTACATCCCACAAACACACAGTCTGCAAATGAGAGTCATATTCTATCGTTACACAGACTCTGACTGCATCATCTTTCAAACACATCATGGATCACATTCTACATACAAACAGAGAGATGGCACTCCTGAAACAGCTCTCTGATTTTGAAAAGGAACACTTAATATGCCACAAGCGAGAAGTGAGCTAAGTTATCCATTTTCTGTAAGTTCAAGGCCCAACGATTATTTATAAGGTCACAAAAGTAATTTACACTTTTAAAGCCCACTAAGAAATTTACAAGCTATTAGTTCAATTGACCTTTGAGAGTCTCACTAATTCATGGCCTCAGACCTAAGCCACTTTGAAGAGTTGTTAAACAATTTCTTCCAGCAGACAGCTATAAAAACATTCTGTTCTTACTTCACCATGAATGCTACAAAGAACTGGTTGTTGATTACCGCCTGAAGTCAACTTTAGCAACATAATTATAACACGTGGGAGGTTCCCCACATAACAATACACAGCTATGTTAGCCCAGTATTTCCCTAATTATTTATTACAGCATAAAGTAGGAGGGGTTGTTTGGTTGGGTTTTTTTCTTAAATAGGCAAAAAAGATATATTTTTTTACATGATCATCTGAGGCACTGAGAAGATGTCCACTCAAATTCGAGTTCCATGATAAGCCATAGCCTTCCTTCTGGTGCCCTCTTAATCTGAGGTCAGGGTTACACTCTCCACTTGGGTCTGAAAGGGACGAAATTTCTTCCATTTAGCTTCACCTTGCACATCAATCCATAAGAGCATCGCTACCTACGAACTTCGTTTCCGTCATAATAATCATATTTTATAGATCAGCCTCTTAGAAGGCTGCTCCTTCTATTGAGATTCTCTTATGATACTAAGCATAACCAGGCAGTTAAAGTCACCAAAGAGGTGAGCCACCTTATTCACATTCCAGAGCCCATGGCCCCTTCCTCCCAATTACAGGTAAATACAAGTTGAGCCTTCAACAACAAGGGGTATTTTGCTTAGCTTCACGGAGTCTGACCCACCTGGTTTTGAAGGATGCTTACTGTAGTCAAATACCAACACATCAGCAGACGGTGTTTTTGTAGCAATGATGCAGGGATTCTGTGGCATGTAACGAGCACGGTTTACTTCACCTTCATGGTTAATTTTAATCTCTGTTTCAATTTTGCCAGTCACGGATCCAAAGCCACCAAACTCTACATCGGTCAGAAAAAGGTCAGTTTCCCACACCAACATTTAAGTGGGTGAGAGAGTATTACACGCCATCTCCCCCACTCCAAGAAACAGTGGTAAGCATCTTGTCGTCATACAATAAAGCCTATGAAAGACTAGCACCATGTGACACAACAGCATTAACACTCTAGATACTCTGAATCCTCTACAATACAAACTCTTTCAGAGCTTTAGTCTCCACTTGAGGTAGATGGGTGTCTGTTTCCACCCCAACTGACAGAGCTGGTAGAAATACTAGTAGTAATTGTGTACCAATGTTACCCAAGTTCTTTTGAAATAAGAGGTTTTCTCTGTTTAGCCACAATTAATGATCTAGAATTAGTGTGAGCTGGTAAGTGTATGTCAGCTTATCCTGGTTTCAGTTGGGACAGTTCATTCTCATATAGCTGGTATAGTGCTGTGTTTTGGATTTAGTATGACAATAATGTTGATAACACACTGATGTTTATAGTTGTTGCTAAGTAGTCGTAGTGCTTATACTAAGTCAAGGACTTTTCAGCTTCCCATGCGCTGCCAGCGAGGAGGCTGGGGGATGCACAGGAAGCTGGAAAGGGACACAGCTGGGACAGCTGACCTCAACTGGCCAAAGGGATATTCCCTACCATATGATATCATGCTCATTATGTGAAACTGGAGTTGGCTGGGGGAAGAATCACTGCTCGGGGATCATCTATCAGTCACTGGGTGATAAGCAGTTGTTGCTTTGTGCATCACCTGGTTTTACATATTCCTTTATCAGTAATATTATTACTTCCTCTCCCTTTGCTGTCCTATTAAACTGGTTTTCTCTCAACCTACAAGTTGTTTTCCAATTCTCCCCCTTATTGCACCTGTAGGTGGGGCAGATGAGCAGCTGTGTGGTGTTAGCTGCCAGATGGGAATAAACCACGGCACAGCCTTAGTATTTAACAGAAAGTCAGAATACCATTAGACAGGACACTTAATGCTGCTGCTAAAACATCACCTAAGAATACATGCATACCCACCTCCTTTCTCACTGTCATACTGCGAGGTATCAAACTGATCATCGTTGGGAATCTGGACTCTTGCAACAACCAGGTGATTCTGTTCATCAGACGTGTGTGTTCCCAAAACCAGCCAGTGTAGAGCATAATCCTTTCCTTCTGGCCTGTTTAAAGTAATCAGTGCATGGAATCATGTTATGTGCTCAGTTTCAGAAACGTGATAGCTAGCTAGCATCAATAACACTCAAGCTCCAAACTTCTTTGGAAAGCTAGAAAAGAGAGACTTACGTAAAAGATCCTTTCTTTGTCGCAAAAGACTTGTGCAATAAAGTGAACTAGACAAAGTAAGGAAGCCCACAATACGACCAGCAAGGCTAGAGCAACAACACAAGCCAGTAAACACTGCCACTACGGCTTGAAAGGGACAATTACCGTTTGCACAGTAGTTAGAGGTGACACTAATACCTACTTCTGTCTTTACTTCCCCTAGCAGTTGCACAGTATTGATTTAGAAAACAATCAATACTACTTTCTATAAAACAGAAATACTGAGGACAAGTGGCAATCTATTTTAGTTACTCCTCTTAGAAGCTGTTACCAGTTATTATTTCAGAAGCTCATTTTTACACACAAATCCTCGCTAACTAGGATCCAATTTCTCTTCTGGTGGTTAAATGCAACATTTCGCAACAAGTGAAAGGCTAGAGGGACAGCACCATTTACCTCTGAAAGGAAAAACCTGATCAAGTAACTTCTGTTTGCTTGGATTCAGACAGCACAATTAATTCATTGCTTTCAAGAATGCAGGAATCACCTGGGCAATCATAAACCACCATGGGTATCACTACATCACTTCCAAGGTTCCGTCACACATTTTGAAAAATGAAAAAGAAAAATACAAAACAAAAAAAACCCCACACAATGCTCATGCACTTACTTGCGTCACGACAGGTGTCCCATCATGTCAGGTGCCATACAAAGAGACAGTCCTTGCCTTAAATGGCTTACATGTTTTGACACTGGGTAATTGGAAATACCAGGTTTTAAACTGAATATTAAGTCAATCTGCAAAATACGAGGCAAGCAGAAGTGTTCCTCATAAGGGCTCCGCATCCTCGCACCCCCACTTCCTTTTCTCCATGCCAAGACTAGTTAGCTCACATCTCCCAGCATCTTCCCCAAACATTCCATTATACAAAATTAAGTGATCAACGAACCACCAAGTGCAACATCACATATCTAAGGTGGAATTTTAAAGAGGGAAGAGGCTACCCTCTGATTATTGCATTAACTTTACAGAAGACATTATTTTAAAATAACACAGCTGTACCCAAGTTTACAACAGCATGAGGGACTCAGTCCTTGTTCACTACCTCACTGTAGCCCTGAGTGACTACTGCAACAATTTTAATTCCGTAGTAGCTGGCACATTAACAGAATCTATCCTCTGCCTTCAAAATTCTTCAAGAAATTTAGTGAGCCCACAGTTTTCAAGGGGAGGTAGAAGAACTGAAACCTTAAAAATATGTGAAGTCAACAGCGAGCCAGGGACAGAACCAGGATGTGAAGCACCAGTCTTAGAACAACATCCTCTTAAGCAAGCACAGACTTAAAACAACATCAGACATTACAGCTGCTACAAAATAACAATCTCCAGTGAACGTGAGGAAAAACAGTCTTTAAGAAAAAGACAGTATAGTACATACATTCCTCTGATCAGAATTAATTATAGAAGAGTGTTAGGTATCTTACATATGAATAAACTGTGAAAGACTTCTCGCAACACGCTCAGCTAAGCTGGAGTTCTGTAAAGTATGAAATTGTGACTTTTCTCCTCAAAGCTTCTGCATACTCAAGGGGTTTTTAAAGTTGTAAGCAAAAATAAAATGTTACAAGTTCACAAAAAGGAGTCTAACCCAAATTATTCTTGTCTTGCATGGCTTTTATTCTCAAATTACTTAGCAGACATGGTTAAGAGACAGAAAAAGTGGTTAAGCAAGAATTTGCACGCAGCCTCAGCACCCGCTTCACAAACCATGCCACTCAGCAGCTGAGCCCCGTGCCTCCCTGGCACCTTCCAGGCCTCTCCTCCCCACTCTCACCTGGTCACATCAGGCAACCACTGCACGGTGAGGCTGGGCCACTCCAGAGCGTGGGTCATCACCAAGTCGTACAAGAAGGGGGTGTTTTTCTTCCAGATCTTGTACTCCTCACTGATGACGCGCTCCTCCACCGTGTCCTCCAGCACTGCGGGAAGGTAAGGAGATGAAGCGGCTAAACCGGGGCCTGCATAAAGCTAGGAGGGGCGGGGGGGCGCCGCCACGGGCCGGGGCTGTACCAAGGAGGGG
>NW_010260398.1:0-892 GCF_000690775.1 Eurypyga helias
TCTGGCGCGGGGTCAGCGGCTTTCGGTGAGAAGCGGCTCTTTAGAAACTCCCTGAAATCTGTTAAGTGGCTTTCTAAGAAACGACGCTGTCTTATGCCCCAGATTGGCCCAACAGACGTTGGTATTGTCCTGGAGTAGCTTTTTTTTTTTTTTTACTGGTTTCATGTGAGTACTCAACATATTTTTAAGCTAAAGCAGAAGTAGTCTGGCAGAAGAGGAACTCAGTAGGACCGTATTGCAAAAACAGCTTGGATTAAATGGAACGTTGAGCTCTCCTTAGGAAGAATAGGTTTAGGTTTGCTGTTTTTATTTTTGACGGTGTGCTGGTGTGCATTTAATGACCCTTATCGCAATTGTTTTAGACACCGGTTCAGATAAAGGAATTTGGTGCGGTAAATAAAATTGACTTCTCCCCGGTTCCTCCGTACAACTATGCTGTCACAGCCTCCTCGAGGGTAAGTGACTTTTCAGAGGTTTTTATGTGTTTGTCTTTCACTTGGTATCATATGACCGAACTTAATGTCTTCTTATTTTCCTAGATCCACATTTATGGTCGTTACTCTCAGGAACCAGTCAAAACGTTTTCTCGCTTCAAAGATTCTGCTTATTGTGCCACATACAGAGATGATGGCAATTTGCTGGTTGCTGGCAGCGAGGAAGGTAGCATTCGCCTCTTTGACATTAGTGGAAGAGCACCGCTGAGACAATTTGATGGTCATACTAAGTAAGACAGTGTTGTTTTTCCCTTTGTGTGCATAAGCTTGTTTGGTGTATTTACATATGTATGCATGTTGCTCAAAATCTGAGTAATACTGATCTGTGTTGCTTTAAACTGTCTCACATAGATCTTACTGAAAAGCAGATTTTAAAATTTAATTCATTTCATGGTTTA
>NW_010260399.1:0-6783 GCF_000690775.1 Eurypyga helias
GGGGAGGCGGAGTGGCACAAGCACCGCCTCGGCGACAGGCACCTCCCTCCTTCCACCGCCCTTTCCCAGCCGGAGGTGGCCCGTGAGGTATGGGGTGGTGGGAGTTGCCGCCATTAAAAGTTACGCTCGTCAGCGAGTTCACATAGAATCACAGACTGGTTTGGGGTGGAAGGGACCTTGAAGATCATCTAGTTCCAACCCCCCTGCCATGGGCAGGGACACCTTGCACTAGACCAGGTTGCTCAAAGCCTCATCCAGCCTGGCCTTGAAGACATCCAGGGATGGGGCATCCACAGCTTCTCTGGGCAACCTGTTCCAGTGCCTCACTACCCTCTCCGGGAAGAACTTCTTCCTGTTATCGAATCTATACCTATTGCTTTTAATATGTAAAGAAGATTCAGTGAATAAAGAGACTGACTGGCCTGTATTTCCCTAGGTCCTCTTTTTTTCCTTTTAAAGATGGGGGTTACATTTCCCCTTTTCCAGTCAGCGGGAACTGCACCAGACTGCAATGACTTTTCAAATATGATGGATAGAGGTGCTGCAACCCCATCTGCCAGTTCATTCAGGAAAACCAGACACCAAAATGGAAAGTGTCATTACAGCTTCACACTTTGAATTTTTACTTTGCTACTTTCCACTTCTTTTAACTGTACTAGTAAAAAATTTGGAATTACTCACCTATCTTGTATTTGATGCCTGTGCATTTCTGTGCACATTTACTGTGCATGCACAGACTAAAGCTCTGAGGAATGACTGAAGGATCTCATGGAAATTATGATAGCTGCAAGTGTGATCTCACCTTCCAAATTTCCAAGGCTCTATTTCCAAACATGGAAGCACTAAACTTAGTGGTTTTTTTTTTTTTTTAAAAAAAAGCTTTTTTCAGAGCCGAGAGCATTAAAAAAGGCAAAACACAGCATCTTCTTCTAGTCTTAGTCTTGGGAACTCTGTGCAACCTAACAACGAGGCAAGAGCCTGGGAAAGTAGTAATCGACCACAACAGACACTCACCAAGAAAAAAAAATGTGATTGCTTTGACTTCTTTTGCAGTGGGAAGGGAAGCAATTGTGTGATGTAAGACAGCTCTTAGTAGCTATGTTTTTTTTCCAGCTTGCCACCAGAGATTTCATTCAGAAGTTACTGAAAGGGCACAACTAAAAGGTCAGTAGCTGCAGTGATGCTACAACTAAATGGGCCAATGGCCAAGTGCTGCTGAAAGAAAGGGGCTTGCCCCCTCCTCCACCCCTACCCACACATTATAGCTGCTTTCCCTGAATCCGCAGTACCACTTGTACTCATCCCATGGTGAGATAGTTCCAGCAGGAAAACTGTGTCTCTCCCAAAGGGTGAGTAGCTTTCTAAATAGCTTTGAATTTATTTTTAATATCTTTGAAGTTTTTGAAAAAAATCATAGTTATTTATTAGCTTTCCAGCATAAATTGTCTTATTATGGAATCAGACGAGTTCCAATGCTCACAAGAGAGGGGTGGGGCAGACTGTCTCTCTGGACAACAACTAGCTCCTAAAATGTCTTACCTGCATTGGTCATTCCAGGAGAAAAATAGTCCCTGACCTCAGCTTGCATGAAATTCATTGCCTCTACTTCACACCAGGGAAAGTGCTTGCAGGCCTGAAAGCTTATCTATTGCACCAGCTTGTAAATAAAAGATACTACAGTACCTGAAGGGGCCTACAAGGAAGCTGGGAGAGACTTTTTACAAGGTCAGGGAGTGACGGGACAAAGGGTAATGGGTTTAAATTGAAAGTGAGGAGGTTTAGATTAGATATCAGGAAGAAGTTCTTCACAGAGAGGGTGGTGAGGCACTGGAACAGGTTGCCCAGAGAAGCTGTGGATGCCCCATCCCTGGATGTCTTCAAGGCCAGGCTGGATGTGGCTTTGAGCAACCTGGTCTAGTGGAAGGTGTCCCTTCCCATGGCAGGGGGGGTGGAACTAGATGACCTTTAAGGTCCCTTCCAACCAAAACCATTCTGTGATTCCTATGTCTCTCTGCAAAGGGTGCCTTGTAGCTTTAATTAGAGACTTGCAGTTGTGTTTTCTACTTTGCAGGAGGAAATTTAATTGTGCACAAGAGGTGTTGTTACTACCATGATGATGTTTTATACATTTTCAGTCCAGACAGGGGCATTTTGACCAGTGCAGGTACACAGCAATGTTAAGTCATACAGGAAAGCTGCAGGTGGCTGTGTTTGGGGCAGCCTTTAAATGAAATCATCCATTGGCTGAACAAGGAAAACATGTGAATATCAACCTAGTCTCTTAGTGGAGAGTTCTGATTTATCTCTACCTTTTTCCTCCTCTTCTACCCCCCAAGAAGTAGTCCTCGCAGTATGTCCAAAGCATCTAAACTCTGCCTGGGGGGTCAAGTTCACACTAAATACATGTTGCATCACTAGATTTCTTTAGAGATAAATGCACTTTTCCAGCCCAGCTTTTAAGAAGAAAAGTGCAAAGCAGGCTTCCATCTCTTCAAAGTCTGAGAAACTCATAAATTGCCTTTCTAAATCTCCATTTTCTGCAGTCACCAGGCACTGCATACCTACCAGATATATGTACATGTGACATAACAGCTGCAGACCTGTGGTTTCTGTGCCGCTGAAGGAAACTGCAGAAAACATAACCTGCTCATAGTCAGAATCAGTGTTTACAGGTTTAGATAAAGAGAGAGAAACCAACTCACAGATCCTGTTTTAGAGCTCACATATTACATAATGCCTGTCAGTACACCATGCCGATTCAACAGGGCTAAAGCATAGGAAAGTAAACAATCCTTTTTGAATTCCTCAGGCTGAACCAGATTAGCTTCCCTGAAGATTCAGACTACCCAACCATTGATCCTACAGGATGCACTCTTTCAGTCATGGATGGGCTGGCAGAGTCTGAGTTTGTAACACAGCCAGGCCGATGGCCGCCACACACAGCTCGCTCCCACACTGTGCTTGATAACCATTTTCACCTGACACCATGGTAGCAGGCAACATACTTCAAGTGGAAGTGTTTCTGCCACTTCAGCTTCCCCAACAGCTCAGTAAGGGGTTAGCTGAACCCCGGATCTGGCACAGAGGAAGCTACATGGGGGATGGGTGGGGATGAGGAAGGAGAGCAGTCTCATTTGGCAGTGGCCAGTTTGAAGACTTTTCTCATGAGGACATACTTTGATAATTGCTAAATCATGCTCTGTTAGACAAATAACAGGCACTTACATTAACAGAATCAATAAGTGAAGGCTTTTCTCCTGCTTTTACACAGTGCTAGAAGCAGCAGTACTATCCTTACTTCAGAAGGCAAGTCTACATCAGGTACAAAAACTGAGTGGCTCCACAACAACACCGTAATTTAAAACCAAAACACTGCTAAAGACAGGAGCCCTACTTTACTGTTCACTTCATAATCTGTCCAGCCAAAGCTCCTCCCTCCATGTGGTATAGCTGCCATAGCTGCAGGGGATGGAGACCAAGCCAAGCACAGAAGACTGACAACACACACTCAACAGTAGCTGCAGTGGCTGGGGGTGCAGCCCCTGGCTGTGGTTGCTGATCCATCTCTTCCTTTACTGTCCATTTACACTGGATGAAGAACCTAGCACCACACAGTCTGGAAAAACACTCATCTGGTTATGCTAGAGGTAAGTCACAGCTTTACTATGGACATCCGTTCTTGAGGAAAGTATTAAATCCTGTGCATGGGATGACTCCTAGCTTCCCCCTGCACTTAGGAAATAGCTATGAATACTGTGATGTCATAGAACAATTAAAAAAGCAAAGAAACAAACTCACCAACCAATACATTTTGAGACAGAAGTAACACCACCACTGAAATCTCTGTATAGACCATCAGCCCTACCGAAATATTGCAGTGAATGTAATTCTTTCTGTCAGCATCTTCCATGTGCAGGACAGCAATACTATTCATTGTCCAAGCGTCAGAAAAATTGCCAAGTTCTACTGAAGTGTAACAGCCGTAAGATCCGAGAATGCTGTAGCTTCTGAAGACTCAACTGAAATTATTCAAAGAGACTTAACATGTCACTGGATAAAACTTTATTTATTTATTTTATAAAAAAGATAGAGCCAGGTGCTACTTTTAAATGAACTCATTTATTAAACCAATCTGTTTTATAGGAGGTATATATATATTTTATCATTAAGACAATTTCAATGAAATTACTATCTACAAGAATGACTTTGATTGTTTTATTTTCATGTCACCATACATGAACAAATGAATTATGTCTTATGAAAACATTTTACTCAGTATAAAAATGTACACATTTTAATATCCATTGCTATGGTCTGAAGGGATTTTTACATTTAATTTCAAAAATAAGTGTAATTTTATTGCTGTACGTGTTACAGCATAAGCGTACATCATCCTATACATAAAAGTTTGTGTAGGTATACAGGTAATGTTTCGTGTTGTCACATACCTTCATGTTTGAGACACAAATAGGGGATTTGCATTTCTCTTTTTTGCAAAAGGCTAAAATATGTACTGATGTGAGCACAAAGCAACATTTCTTAAAAACAAAACCAGTTTGAATGGCACAAGAGTTAGCGTTTTTATAAATTAACAACCAGAGTTCTGGATTACGGAAACAGGTACATGAGATTCCAGTACTTTCCTTAGGGCTTCGCTCTCTGGAAGAATACCTGTTAAAAATTTATTAAAAAACAAACAAACAAACCCATGTTAAGACAAAGGAAGTACACCTCAACCATTCCATGTCTTATAAGGTTATTAGTTTGACAGCTCATTTTCTTGTTTAACATGCTGGTTAACCCTGGGTTCGAGGACATGACCTCATGAAGGGTGAGTATTTGACACTCACACCTTCAAAAATGAAGCATTCTAAATGTTCTCTACAATTATAGGATCACTTTTTTGCTATTTCAACTATTAAACATGTCACAAGAATATCAAGCTACTGAGGAGATGGCAAGTTGCTGAGGGTAAGTGACAATTCTACAGATGTAGGTTTGTTGTTGTTTGTTCCTTCTTTCCAAATAACTGCTTTCACTATTTGGACAATCCCTATAGCTAAAAACTATTAAATTCACTATTTCAGTTTTACTTAGGTCACTAGCATGACTGAACCGTAAAGTTGAAATGAAATTAAAAGCTATTTAAAGAATAAAATAAAAAAAAAATCTTTACCTTTAGGTAATTTTTAAAAACTTTAGCATCAGGCTGCTGAAGTGCTTGACAGAATTCCTGTAAGAGAGAATAAAGAAATATTAAATAACTAAAGCAACAAGACAACCTGAGATCTGTTAGGAGCACATAGAATACCTTGTACATAAAGCCATTAGTACTAGTTCGTACTTTCCTTCATGCGCAACCAAAGAAAACTACGTTATGGATAAAAATGTAATAGGCTATGACAGGCCAAGCGCATTCTGGGGTGAAAAAAATGTATTTCCAAATACAGGGTATCACATTCCTTTTTAGCTGAACAGACAGAAACAGGACTATCTACAAGGCCTGCCATCAAGTTGATTCTAAACCCCTAACTTTTCCAGTGACTTTTGGTGGTTTTGAAATGAATACTTCAGATCAACATTTACATTGAACAATATTATGTACACACTCAGCGACTCCAGATTACAGCAGAACATCTGGCACTTACAGTCTTTGATCATAAAACACTGGGGTACCAGCACGATACTTGATCCTTAAGTGATGTTAATTATACGTAAAAGTTCTATAGTTTAAAGTGTTATTATAATGAGTATAATTGTCTTCTAATGCAGCAAACCCAATTACCATAATATCCAAATCAGTTGCAATTAAAATTAAGCTGTGAGCATTCATCTAACAATTTCTTCACGGCACTGCTTACCACATGGCCAGCAATGCTTAATGTCAAGACAAGTGTCAGGTGTAAAGTTTCACTTTTGAGAACCCTCTTATACTACTCCTAAAACAAGCGCACAAAACCCCCACACAATGTTGTGTGTTAATCTTTGACAGCAGAACCAGTGCCATGGCTTAAATTTCTGTATCACCACATTTATCATCACATTTTTATGCATTCAACATTCTTCATCTTACTTTGGAGTTATTACTCTTAAGTATTCTGGTGCTTTTTCCTCAAGTTAAAACTTTAATCCAAGTAGGAAGATAGCTTAGTCACGTGCACAGCACCCTTTTGCAAGGTACTCTTGCAGTAACTTTACACCTTATACAAAATTAATCTTATTCTGATATGCAATACCAAAGTAAGTTTTACTAGGGGATGGTAGGAATTTAACTTTGTCAGTATGCATTTTGTTCCCATTTAACACTGAGTTTTCCAAACTTTTTTTTAGGAACTCTTACCTGAATTATCTCAGGAGCTACTTGCAAAGAAGGCAAATACTCTTGCTGAAGATACTGAATGCACTCAGGACCCTGAAGAAAAGCAGTACACAATTTGTTCAGGTGTATTTTCATACATAAGGGAAGTCATAGCCCTGTACTGCATGGTACAGAAGAGTCTGAAAACAGGTGGTGGTCTACATGACTATTTTACAGAGAAGTTATGCATCTCAAATGCCAAGTTGCTCGTGTTGTTCTTGGCCGTTAGCAAATAAAGAGATTCATCTCAACATCGGCATTAACGATTCTACTGCAGTTGGATTTCTCTTGTTACGTAAGAGAAGAATGCACTCAAAGAAGTATTACAATACAGCCAGTCAGTTTGTGACAAGTCAACTGTAAATTCAGTTAATTAAGAAGGTGGCTCTAATTTTACTGTCTGACATGTGAAGGGCGGGGGGGGG
>NW_010260399.1:6814-31939 GCF_000690775.1 Eurypyga helias
GGGGGGGGGGATGGGGACGGGAAATATCGAAAGTTTGGGAATAAGTATCTGCCAACTGCTTTACCATACTGCTCCCACTGCAGAATTCAAGTACCCCTGAACATAGTGCTTCTCTTCTGGTATCATTAATTATGTACTTGGCAGTGTACTAAAAATAAAGTGGAACTTCCAAACCTTTGAGAGAAGCAGACAGGTCTGTTTTGGTTAACACATTAGTTTTTGTTTTATTTACCTGCATTTATCAGATCCCTCTTGTATTACTGTACACGAGCAGTCTACAAACAAGACACAATACACCTACCAGGCGAGAGCATATCAACTCGATTAATTTAGGCATAAGCTACCCTAGAACATGGTACACAGTTCACATGAAGGGAAAAGAAGATTTCAGATATTTCCCTAGGTTTGTATCGGCAGTGTTAAAAGAAACAGTATTTGTAATAGGAAGTTCTCTCATTTACCAAAGCTTGATTTGCTATGGATTTCTCTCTTCATTGCTTTTGGGGAAAAAAGAACAAACTCAGCTCTTCTCCATTAAAACACAATCTCAAATTATAAAAATAACTTCTTAAATTCTTTTGTGTACTTATGACTTCTGCTTGCATTTGACAGAAAAAGCCACCAAGTTAAAGTGTGCAGCAGGAAACAGTAACATGAACCTAGAAACTGTTTGCTTTTCCACTAAAAATGGAAATACGCTGTAGTGTTTTAGTTATCAGACAATGCAAAATTATTTTTTTCCGTACAGGTTTTTCAATCTAATCTCCTACACATCAAAAGACACCTTTAGTTTTTGCAGAAGGACTCTACAGTACTTGTCTAATTGCTCTTTTATGCCAGTTTAAGTACAACACTGAAAAGTGGAAGAATGCCAATTGATCAATTAAACACTGGAACAATCAAGCAAGCAGATTATTCTCCTTAATGAAGAACCAATAATTTGCAGTAAATTATCAAGAAGTAGAACTACTGAAACCTGTATCCCTACACAGCATGGTAGTAATCCTATTATTTATATAGGAGTAGAGTGTAATTCACCCTAGTAAGTATCTGATTTTTGTAAACTGATAAACACACTGGAAAGAAAGATGCAAGAGTTATTCCCTGCAAAGTATTATGAAGCTTACCCTTTTGAGATGAATTGTTTTTAACGTCACTGCACATTCTGATAAAGCCTGCAACATAATACACGACATTAGACTAATTAGTCTGTTGGTTAAGTATTTAAAGCCAAAGAACTTAATGAGGCCCAAAGCTAGGTCTAGTTCATGCCACTCTTCCCTCATTTTCCCCTCACACAATGCTAACTGAGCCTCAACCTTCCAATTTTTGTTCCACTCTAACCAGAAAAATTTCTGTCACAGCTGGACCCAAAATGAACTAAAGAACAGCCACCTGCGTGTGCTCCCCCCGCACTGAACATTAGTTAATATGTAATAGAGGTCAATGATATATACTCAGACATGCAATGCTCTAGCTTGATTTTGAGGACAGATGAATTAGAGTACAGTACCACAATATCAGTAACTCATCACCCAGGTATCTCAATAAAAAACACAAGCGATTTCATTTGAGAACATGATCTTGGATACCCCATGGCCATTGTAGGTTTCTTAGCCTGATTCTGCCCCCAAAGAATGAAAGCAGAAAAACCCAAGTGTCCATAATACACACCAATACTGTCTGGGCATCTGCCAAGTCAAATGTTTGTTTCAAAGGTGCTAAGAAACATGCAGGAACAATGTGCTTGTAGACAAAGTCTGCAAAACCTACTGGTCCATCTTCACCTCCTGAAAAGAAAAACAACATTCCATGTTCAACATTGCCTTGAGGTTAGTAGAAGCTGCAAAGGGATTACAGAAAGAAAGTCTTACCCCAAAGCTCCACCAATTTAGAAAGAATAATAAAACAAGTCTTCTGGGCAATAGGATCTGGGTAATCCACTGCGCCTTGAATGACAGTGAACAACACACGTTCCACATTCTCTGCACCTTAAAAACATTAAAATGAGCTAATCATTTCAACTTGCAGCCTAAAACGTTTCTGTACTCTTACACCATTTTATATAAACACTGACCTGAAGACATGCTTCAACTTCAGATAGCTCTTCTTTGCACAAAACTCAAATATTTTTGGGAAGTTTCCCCTGTGACAACTCTTATTTAGGTTCTAACTGAGGAAGGGGGCATGCTGGAAAAGAGGGCTTTTTTCCTTTTTTTTTTTTTTTTAAGTTTGGAGATTTTAGTTGCTTCTCTGGCCTTTAAAACATACAAAGGTGAGAGGGGTAGTTTAATCTGCTCACAAATACAGGTGGTCTTCTCTCAACTCAAACATGGTAAAGTTAAATAAAACTCTGGTGCTACTCACTTAACCTAACCAAAATACAGAAAAATATTTTCATCACACTTCAAATTTCTGTGCTGTCTCTATGCTTATTTCTGTTAAATTCCTTTAAAAATTTCTTGTTCTATCACACCTACCGAAGTGCCTCTTCTAAGAAAGCTCTCACTGCTTAATGCCACCCTTTCCTTTCCCCACAGGTATTACCATCATTTTAGGATGAGGGAAAGGAAGTCTATCACCTATCAGATGAGTGACTTTACAGATTCTCAATCACTAGCCATCCTGATGGAATACAGACAGAATTACTTAATCAAACAATGGAACATTGGACTTCAAATTCCTGCTATGAAAAGCACTTAATTTGCATTTGGCCACTAAGGGTGAAGAAAATCTGGTAACTACATACAGGTCATACAATGCCTTCTACCATAAACAACGAAATCAGGTGATGGTAGTACAAATTTAAAGACAGTACTAGCGTGTCCTGCAGAAAATTACCACCATAATGACCACAGGCAGCTGTGAGTGGTCTAGACATTATTATATATTGTATGATCTCCGATTCACCAACCAAATACAGTGATGCACAAGGATGTATTATACACCACCATTCTCCTTAAAGAGTGATCACATATAAGCTAAAAAGCTCAATGGGAAAAACATGTTTATACAGCTGGATTTCACAAACCCAAATTCCTGTGCAAGCAGCAAGTTTAACAGTGTCTTTATGTTAGTCCATTCTACCCTAAACACAGCTAATAGAACTAGGCTAATGATTTTAGTAGACAAAACAGAAGAGTAACCATAGTAGTGTTCTTTGAGAAACAGATCTACTTACCTTGATTAGCTATGACTTCACTCATTCCACTGCCAGTTACTGTCTGCAGAAAAGCAAAGTAACTCCTCCGTAACATCTGTTTCTCTAAAGCGGCAGACTGGTCATTTTCTTCTGCTGGAAGGAGCAACACCTCAAAAATTGCATGAAGTAGTGGCATAAACATCTGTTGCAGAAAAGGTGAAACCTGTGTCTGTGGAGATTGGAAGAGGGTATTAAACAGTTACAGAACTTCAACATTTCAAAATTAAAACCTAAGGGCTGATGTTACAATTCTCAGCTTTGATTCACCTTTACAATTAGCATTTTCCTGTGCCAACTACTATAACAAAGTGAGTCCCATCAGGGTCACCATGAGTGTCTTGACAAAAATACCTAGCCCTGTCTAGTCTCATTCTGAGTAGGAACAGAAGCTTTTTCAGGATTTCTCATCCTTCTGTTCAGCCAGACAATACTTCAAATTCCCTGTAAAATCAAGGCGGGGGCTATTGTAAAGTCACTGTAGCTACAGAAAATGCACCTCTAAGATGTTAAAAGTGGCAGCAGGACAACTTTTATAGCACTTGTCTTTGAAGACTGCTTAAAGTAAAAAAAGTCTTCCTGAGCTGAAACACTACTGGCATTACAGAATAAACTTGCCATTTATGTCCTACTTGCAGTGAGAAATACAGGTAAGTGCACTGAATTAGTTGAAAATTATGAACTGAAAAACTGAAGGTGTTTGCTAATCAGCAACACCCTAGAGTTCCACAAAGAAGGAACTCAGATTTCTTAATGCTTAAGCAAGTTTTTATCTTTAATATTCTCTCTACTGTACCTTGAAAGTATTCAAGGTGAGACTACTGAAGCTAGGATCTTTATTTTAACCTAGTGTGGTAAGAATGGTACAGTATCATACAGTTAAACATCGTATCTCAACACTATTTGTCCAGTCTTGCTCCTATGATTTTTTAACCTTCTTCACCTTACACAGAATATTTTTATCTATTATTCACTACTGTTTTCTGGAATTGCTTTTAGCATAACTTTCAAAAAGGGACAGAGTAATAAGAGTCTTCGTACCTAATCTCTGCAATACTTGGTTTTTCAAAATTCCTTCTCTCTGCTCTGCAGATGGGTTATTCCAAACAGAGGGACACATGCTAGCTTCACACAGGTGTACTATACCTCTGTTCTACTGCCCACAAAATGCACTTCACTTGTAATTTTGCATTCTGCTGAAAGACTTAGACCTATTTGTGGCCAGCAGGTCAAGGGAGGTGATTCTCCCCTCTAATCTGCTCTTGTGAGACCCCACCTGGAGTACTGCATCGAGCTCTGGAGCCCTCAACATAAAAAGCATATAGACTGGTTGGAACGAGTCCAGAGGAGGCCACAAAGACAATTGGAGGGCTGGAGCACCTCTCCTATGATGAAAGGCTGATAGAGGGGCTTGTTCAGCCTGGAGAAGCAAAGGCTCCGGGGAGACCTTACAGAAGCCTTCCAGTACCTGAAGGGGCTACAAGGAAGCTGGGGGGGACTTTTTACAAGGGCCTGTAGTGACAGGACAAGGGGTAACAGGTCTAAATTGAAAGCGGGGAGACTTATATTGGATATCAGGAAGAAGTTCTTCCTGGAGAGGGTGGTGAGGCACTGGAACAGGTTGCCCAGAGAATCTGTGGGTGCCCCATCCCTGGAAGTGTTCAAGGCCAGGCTGGATGGGGCTTTGAGCAACCTGGTCTAGTGGAAGGTGTCCCTGCCCATGGCAGGGAGGTTGGAACTAGATGGTCTTTAAGGTCCCTTCCAACCCAAACCATTCTATGATTCTATTTAAAGGGCTTCTTAACCTTCTCAAACAGCAATGAATTTCCTATCTCATTCCAGGGAATGAACCACAAGTAACAGGTTAGTAACTTCCTGGTTTCAAACAGTTCAAAGTCAATGAAATATATGAAGCTCTCAGGCTACAACTTAAGAACCTTTGCTAGACAATCAGTCAACAGTCCTATTCCCAACTTCATATGCATCTCAAGCCTCAAAACCTCCATATTTGTCAACCTAAGCCTCAGCATACATTTTTATGCAACACCACTCCATCAAGGTCTTATAAATCAATATTCTTCCCCATATGCTCATCTAGTATTTCTGTATTCTCTTTCTCCTGGCAATTTTATAAGAAATGAAAAACTCGCTTCAGAGCTTGCATAGTCTGTAATACGAGTAATATGAGTCTGTAACACTTCGGTAGGGGGCATGAAGTTAGTTGTGTCAATAAAAAAGTAATTTTGTACTGCAAGTAATATTTGATGTAAAAATATTAAACCCCAAAATTTAGAAACCCCAAAATTCTGAGACTAATCAAAGAAAAAACACTCATTTAATGACTGCGAGTCCAGCAACATATGACTCTGGTTTTAAGATTAGGTTTCCCAGTAGCAGCCTTAGAAATATTTATTAGTGGTGAGACAAGCTTAAGACACACCTATTTTTCTGGAACCAGAAAAAAGAGCAACACTTGGATCCTGAAAAGCTTATGCAGTATCATACCTTAAACTTAGCTGTTATTTGGTTTATAAGAGGAATGAATTCTTGAAGATCTTTCGCTTCACAGTCTTTAAGCATGTGTTCAGAGGCAGAAGGAATGAATGGAAGAACTTCTTCCTCTAGGCAAATAATCATGCGGTGAAGGAAAGTGCGGACACCACTTCTCAGAACTTCCTTTTGTAATGGGCAACTGAGAGCTGGCAAAAATGTTTGTAAGCAGTCCAGATAAACCTCCGAGCAGCCACACTGCTTTACAGTTTGCTTATTGCTGAAAGCCTTGCTGGTTCGGCTGTAAAAGCAATAATACACTAAGTTTCAAGCTCACGTTTTAATACAATGAAGAAACAGTAACACTGAGAACAACATGTATTTTACAACCCATGCACTAAACTAGAATATTACATTTCAGGAAAAGGGAGCCAAACTCTGGAATTAATGAACAGAATTGAATATGAAGTAGCTACATTTTGGCAGTTTTTGGAGAACTAAATTCTAAAAATTTTCAAACAATGTATGATTAGAATAGCTCCATACAATTCTTTAAGAAAGGGAATAGATGCTGGTTCATTATAAACTTGCTCAATATTCTCTGTATCTCCATCCATAGCTGCCTTTTCTAAGGGGACTTAACTCATTTTCTGGGCTACCGTAAGAAATTCTACCACCACTGATGATTGTCTAGGCCAATAAAGCACAGGTAGAAACTCAGCCCCTCCTCCCAATAAATCCTTAGTATTTCCCTTTTACTCGAACCAGAAACACACACAGAGTCACTGTGCTGTACCTACCTAGCAAACCCAACGGCATGATTGAGGCAGTCAGCCAGTGCCATCTGTCTGTCCTCATCTTGTGCCATCATCAGTTTTTCTAACAATACTTTGAACTTCTCCATCAGTGGAGTCAACAAATTCCTCATCAGAACCTGTTTTCTTTCTGCAGAGTATTCGCTGTTAACTATTAATACTCCAGCTGTTTCATAAATGAAAAGTTGATCATCACTGCTTAACAGAGCCTGGTAACCATTTTCCTAAAATGGAAGATAACAGGCATAATTCACTAAATGTTCTTTATCAAAGCTGTCTTCTCAGAATTTAAAGATATAACTCTTTCTTTAATCAAATAATCTGTATAGTACATTTTCTGTATTTTTATTCTCTTTCTAGCAGAAGTGTCAAGTACAGGTGAAAACAGTTGAAGGAACAACTATTTTTACACAGTTCAGACAGTTCTCTATATAGACCCATTTCTAGCCTATGCTCCCAGAAACCCATATAAGCAGGATTATTAAAATTAGGTACAAATGTAAGCATGCAAGTGATCTCACACCAAAAGAGCAAGACAATTATTTGTGTTTAAATGCTAAGCCTACAGTTCAGCAAGTACCTGGGCACACCAATGAGTAAGGGCAAGCCTTATTTATTACAAAAACCTGCTGTAAATACTCACAGGAGGTGAAAGTTCCAGCAGGTCTTGTATCCTATTCAGAACATCTTCAATAAAGGGATTCATTTGCTTACTGAAGTAAAACACAAGTACATAACACTATTGAGACACGTGTGCATTTTTACAGCTTGTATGAAACACCAGGAAACCGGCAAAGTTAGACACTAAACTACCTTTATATATCAAAGCACTGCTGTAGAAAAACCTGGCTTACGGATACGGTGCTTGTGGCAAGCCAAACAGACACATGGCATGGTGGGAAATAAATATTTCTTTCCCTCATTTTTTTATAGCATGTATAAATAGCCTCATTCATCTCTCTGAAATATTTTCATCAACAGTTGAAAAACAGGATGCTTCTGAAATCTGAAGCATCCTGGAGCTTCTTCTGCCTCTACATTAAACACATGCCTGTGAAATCAGACCAACAGGACGGGACTGTTTCAAGGGCTCTAACAGACCGTGTAAATATCATCAGTATAAATTCTGTAAATATTCAGAATTTGGTCAGGGATTGGGAAGAGTTGTTCTTGGGAGTCTCCAGATCCACTCACTCTCAGCTCTGCTCCCTGAGGAAAAGCAGGATAGATATTTGCATTGCTCATCAGTTTTACCATCTGATCAAAATAAACTACGCATATGTATTCGAGTTCTTTGTTCTGTGACAAATTTTTCCACTGCTACCTTAATATTATACAATAGGACAACCCTGTTAGAGCAGTGTTTTGATATTGCAGTCAATTTGAAGCCCAGACTGTTTCGGTGACAACTGTGAGTTACAGAAGGGCCATGTATCATAAATTCAGTGCAATTTGCATACATTAGTAACAGCCTTACTCACTTAAGAGACTTGACAAATCTGGAAAAGAGGTAAGCTGTTCGACTTCGTACTTTGGGACTTGTATGGCGAAGGCCACGGTGATCTAAAAATGCCATCTGCAATCAAAAAGTATCTCAGCCTTAGAATCCCTAAAAAAGGGGCAGAGGGTGTAGGAGAGCTAATCATCCAACAATTTAAGGAACCCAGCTTCTTCAGACCTTCAGAAAATAAGGTTTCCTAAGTCTGAAGAACTTACCTAGTCTTACCTACTGGAAAATATGAGATGAAACTTACTAGAACAGCTGGAATGTGCTGAGGTTCAACAGCAAAGAATTTTTCATATCTAACCACTGTTTCAAAGAATTCCAGGGTCACTGATGTATGTTGATAGGCACTAACACCAGAAGTCACCAGCTACAAATAAAAGCATTAGCAAGTGAGTACTTCAGCCATTTGTAACACCAAACTACACTGTAAAGTGATGTGCTGGTAATACAGATGAGCTATTTAAACTGGAATGTTCCAGTCTTTAACAGTATTTTTAAACAGGTCCCACAACACACATGCTTACCGTTCTCATCATGTCTTGTAAAGCTGTAGCTTTTGTAACATCACCAGAGAAATGAGCACCATGAGATACAGGAAGAGCCTCAGCCAACATATACAGCAGCCTTATTGCTACTTCTACTTCCATAAATCGTGTGGTCTGCCAATTCCTAGAGAAAGAATATGAAAATTGTGTTACTCTGTAGCAGCTTATGAAATAATCACCATTCTACCACGTTAGTATTTTTCTTTTGAGCCTCCTTCAGATATACAGCATAAAAAGAGCAGATTTCAACAAAGAAAAATATTGTAAACCCCAGGCAGTATTTCTGGATGCTTCTGGAAGACTTTATTCACAAGTGCAGCACATTTCCATCAGAGTGCTACCGATTTTCTTTTACCAGTTTTAACCTGAAAGCTACAGATTTCTTGAAGCACTTATTTAGATACAAAACCACCTACTACGATGTGGGACAAGCCATTCAGCTTCGCTTAAAAGGGCTCACTAAAGAGCAAGGAAGCCACCAACAATACTAGATTCCTCTTTGTACACACACAACTACCCTCTCGTAGTCAGGCAACTAGTAATGATGGGTTTTTTATCTACAAGCATAATTTCCAAGATTGGTTCTGCTTTTTTTGTAAGACATACTTTACTTTTTTTTCCCCTATCTAACCTTAGTTTTCTGATAGCAGTAATACATAAAGTGATTTGCCACATCTCTTAAGCATTTCCTTGAGGTGCAAAGTGAACACCTGTCCAAATAGCTGTTGCTGTGTAGGTAAATGACAAAGATCAGGAGACATCTTCAGGGAAGAAAACAATAGCTGCCATTTCAGGTTACAAAAAGAAGGTGGTTTTTTTTTTCCTTTCTAAATGGCTGAACACAAGATTATACAATGTCATATTTATCATGAAGTTGTAACAAGCTCCTTCTATCGATCGGCTTTGCCATGCTACATCACACTTAAGTTCATTACAAACTCTGACAGTTACAAAAGGCAAAAAATGTGAAGGGCATTGTGTAAACAAGTTAAAAAACCTGACTTACTGAAGCGTAGTGTTAAAAACTCTGCGGACAGACGCCAACAGTAACTCCGGTGAGACCTGAGCAAGTCTGTCCAGCAACAGTTTCAACTGTTTTCTGTACTCCACAAACATTGCTTCATCTTCACCCTGCCAAGCATTCACATGTCAGTGAAGTCCGTATTTTCACGTTTAAATTAATCCACAACCATTTTACACAATCACACCTGAAACAACAACGTGTACATACAAGAAAACTACATCACGCTCAGAGAATTCAATAATGGTTGCCCTATGCTCTTGCAACATAACAGCAGGCTCCTTTTTTGTCTGGTTGTAATAGGTTGAGATCTAATGCATTCGGCCCAGAAACATATTAAAAAGGCTTTCCAAACTGAAAACTAGCCAAAAGTACAAGAAAGAAAACGCTCTCGGCAAAGCCTTATTAACCCAGTTCTTGAAAATTGTCTCACTCCTCAAAGAGCTTCCTTCTCAACATCTAGCCGAGTTTTAAAATTGAACTGACAGAAACATTTATGATGGACTGCAGACAGTTTAAGTTAACCTTTTTAAGACTATAGCTCTCTGAACAGCCTGGAGCCTAAGTAAATAACATATTCAATCATTATTGTTGGCTGACAGAGATGTAAGCATAGGAGTAAAGTAAAATCAAAGACCTTCTGCTTCCTTTAGCTTATTTTTGCAGAGGTATGACCATCTGAAGTAGGTCAAGCAGCATCTCTTAGACTTTAATTACACAACGTTTCTCAAATTTTTTTGCAATACAGAACTGATGTGCAGAAACACAAAGTCACACTGAACAAGCCAGCTCAACAGCTATGTTTAGTTAACAGCACAGCTCTATTTGCTTAGGAATAGTTCTGCACAAAATGCAGCCAGAAATACTCTGTTAACTGAACCGGCTTGGATATCTCTTTACTATGTTGTTTTGTCCTATGCAGACATGCCCAGAGGTTAAAAAAAAGCTTTCCACATAGAAAAAAAACTTAGTCTACAGACATTTGCTTCCTACCTTCAAATCCTTCATCTATGAAAAATACGGATTTTTAAAGCATGAGCAAGTTTTACTACATGTAATTTAAGTTGCATTTGTCTGTTTATTCATATAACATAATACCTCATTTTCAAAATTATATTCTTCATCATATGTCAACTTCTTCATAACAGCCAACATGATTGCCTAAGATAAAAACAGAACTGTAAGCCTAGAAGCAGACAAGTGATAAGAAGCAGCAGTTAAAATCCTACAGTGAAATGAACTCGGTGAATAAAGCAAGTGCTAAGTGTTCACAAATATTTTAAATACCATTTGATTTATTATTTGCAGAGGTTTAGCAGAAGTAACAGTCCAAATTAAAACAGATGTATTACATCCAAACAATAGACAGATGCCATTCCAGATACACAACATAGTGTTGGAGACTGAAAGCCAGATAATAGGGGGCTTGGAGCTCTATTTCCCACGTGTCACTTCTGCTGTTTGGTTCCCACTGAAAATAACAATTAAGATGACTGAACAGAGGACTGGCAGAGGAAACTAAACAGGTTCTACAAGATCCTATTTTAAAGGGGCAGGTCAGCTTAGCCATAGCATTTAACTTCTCCAATAGCTCAACATCCTTGAAAGATTTTCTTTTTGGGACAAGTTAGAAGATAAATTGGTTCAGCAAAGAACCGAGGCATAAGAGCCAGGAGCAGCAAACAAGAAAAGCAAAACCTTCCCTTTTCAGCAGCAGCAAGTTGTTAAATCAACTAAAGCACTGATGAGCGATTTCACCTTAGTAAGAATTGTTGGGAAGTCCTGAAACAGACTTGATCTTGTCTCTACTGAAGTCTCAAATCTAAATGAATCACTTTGATCTTACTAAGCATTTACTACAAGTTTTTAGAACTGTTTCAGTGTTTAAAATACATGGAGTACTCAATTCCAGTCATGTTTTCCAGAATGGATAGAAATTGGGCAGAGTTAGGTAAAACAAGTGTTTAAAAAAATATATATTTTTATTCTACTTCAGTTTAACAATTTGTTCTGGGAAGCCTACAAAAATGTGTATTAAATCTAAATATTCCACATGGACAGAAAGCTATTCTGAAAAAATTAAACTGAAGCCGAGGCAGACCATATTTTTTTGTCTATGACAACAATAAAGTGTAAGAAGTCCAAGAGAACATTATCAATATTCTTCTCAGCACAACCAAAGCACGGCATCATACTAGCTACTGTGAGGAAAATTAAGTCTATCCCAACTAACACCCACCAGCACAGCAAGAAAGCAAGCTTGAGATTTCAGGACAGTAACACATTCCAATTTTAATTGTCTTAAATGCACTGCAGTAGCAATTTGGTTTGATCCAGTTACAAGAAAAAGAGACATAGTAACAGAAATAAAAACATTCAGTGGTGTTAGCAAACTTCTTATTGTGTTATCTCATCCAATTTAAAGAGACATTAGACAAAACCAGATCGTGCCTCACTAATACGGTGGGTGGCCTTCTATGATGGGGTCACAACCTTGGCGAATAGAGGACTTGTGCAAAGCCTTCGATACTGTCCCACAAGACACCCTTGTCTCTAAACTGGAGAGACATGGATTTGATGGATGGACAGCTCAACAGATTAAAAAAACTGGCTGGATGGTCAACGGCTCAATGTCTGAGTGGAGACCAGTGACAAGTGGTGTTGCTCAGGGGTTGGTGTTGGGACTGGTATTGTTTAACACCTCTGTTAGTGACACGGACAGTGGAATTGAGTGCACCCTCAGCAAGTTTGCTGATGACATCAAGCTGTGTGTGGTGCGGTCAACACGCTGGAGGGAAGGGATGCCATCCAGAGGGACCTTGACAGGCTGGAGAGGTGGGCCACTGCCAACCTCATGGAGTTCAACAAGGCCAAGTGCAAGGTCCTGCACCTGGGTTGGGGCAATCCCAAACACAAGTACAGGCTGGGTGGAGAGTGGATAGAGAGCAGCCCTGAGGAGAAGGACTTGGGGGTACTGGTTGTCGAAAAACTGAACATGAGCCGGCAGTGTGCACTGGCAGCCCAGAAGACCAACCGTATCCTGGGCTGTATCCAGAGAAGTGTGGCCAGCAGGTCGAGGGAGGGGATTCTGCCCCTGTACTCTGCTCTGGTGAGACCCCACCTGGAGTACTGCGTCCAGCTGTGGAGCCCTCAACATCAGAAAGATATCGACCAGTAGGAGCTAGTACAAAGGAGGCCACGAAGATGCTCAGAGGGCTGGAGCACCTCTCCTATGGTGACAGGCTGACAGAGTTGGGCTTGTTCAGCCTGGAGAAGCGAAGGTTCCGGGGAGACCTTACTGCAGCCTTCCAGTACCTGAAAAGGCCTACAAGGAAGCTGGGGGGGGCTTTTTACAAGGCCTGTAGTGATGGGACACTTATGGTTATGGGTTTAAATTAGGTATCAGGAAGAAGTTCTTCACAGAGAGGGTGGTGAGGCACTGGAACAGGTTGCCCAGAGAAGCTGTGGATGCCCCATCCCTGGAAGTGTTCAAGGCCAGGCTGGATGAGGCTGGGAGCAACCTGGTCTAGTGGAAGGTGTCCCTGCCCATGGCAGGGGGGTTGGAACTAGATGATCTTTAAGGTCCCTTCCAACCCAAACAATTTTATGATTCTATCCAGATAACCTAGACCAGATACCAAAATTCAACTTTTCATGTTAGAACAGGTACAGAATTCAGTTTTCTTTGTAAAGGAACAGGAATCACAGCGGTCAGCTGTATGAACTTAAATACCAGCAGTGACCTAACCAGTTCAACATCTAAAATAGTACATCCACACTGGTGTAGAAGCGCCACAGGGAGAAGAAATTAAAAACAGGACTGTGCTGAAAAAACAACCAAGTTTACTACCACCAAAACTGGACAGAAACCTTATTAAACTTAATGCTTTATATATAAACTTAAGCTTACATATAAACTCAAGCATAAACTTTAGCTTGATGTATAGTTTAATCTAATGCTTAACATGTAACTGCTCATTTTAAGTAGAACTATTATATTTAAATTGCAGATTCTTCCATAAGTTTAACTTATGGTACTAACAAGGTCTGAATTCATGACAACCCTTCCCATACTTCTAATCCTTAGGAGACAGGGCAGGTTTTAATAAAAATACAAAGTTTAAAAAAACCCCTCCTCTTCTATCTTGATTTAAGAATGTTCTATCGACTGTACAGACTGTGCAGGAGCTTACCAACATATGCTTAAGGGTTGCTTGGGAAGTCCAGATCTAAAACAGCTTTCATCTTCATACACAATTCAACATAGGTTTAAAGAAACATCTGTAGCTACTTAGCAGAAAATAGAACATACTGTCCTTATTTCTACGTCTTTCTTTTTAATTATTGTCACACACACATTTTAAGGCATATAAATAAAACATTATTTGTTTCAGCAAAATTCTCACTCAATGTGTTCTTAAAAAAAGATCTCTAGTAAAAAGAAAATACTTACCTCTACGTTAGCTTTTTGTTGGTCTGAAAGTGCAGAAAGCTGTAAAATAAATTTCAAGTGTTATAGTAACTCCTTTATTACTGTCTAACAGGAAAAGACAAGTTTACTTTTTTAACAGTCATATGATATGCAAGCCTTCTTTCCACTTAATTTAAGATTTAACCCCATTCCTTCAGATTTCTAACCAACACTATAGAAACAGCACGACCACAGCCACTAAGGACACTGAATGCTAGTTAGTCAAAAAACCTATTTAGCAAGTCAGTTGGGACACAGTACGAGATTCAGATATTCCCACAATAAATCACGTCAAAAAGTGATGTAAAGTCAAAGCCAGACATATTTACTTGTTTCAAGATGTGAAGGTAGTCATAACAAAAGCCAATGATATTAGATGAGATGTCATCATCTTCGTGAATTAGCAGTTGCAACATTAGGGCCACTTTTGCTTCAATAGCTTGCAGAGTGTCTTGAGCACTCTTCATATCACCATTTTTTATCAGTTTAGTCCAACTAGCTATTAATGCTTGCCCCATCCCATTAACCAGCTTCGAAAATCTGGCCAGAAAATCCACATCATCTTCCTGCAAGAAAAGAAATCCAATTAAAAATACTCGCAGAGCTCATGTTTAAATGGCATGAGCTTACAGACTGTACTCTCCACGTCTAGTATGTAGAAGTAGTAAAAGCAACATTAATGAAAAGTACAATTGTCTGATTTTCCCCAGGGAATGAAGGGAGAAATTAAAGCAATGCCAGATTTGGTTGTCCTCCATTGTACAACAGTAGCTTGCTTCATTTCTTCAAATTAGCTTGCTTCTTTTTACTTTACAGCAAGAAGCAGGTTCAAAATAAAAGCAGAAGCACATACCTACCACAAGTTTTAGGCTGTATAAGAGGAAAATCTTTTTACAGGAAAATTTCAAAGAATTAACAGCTATAGTTCATTTGAGAAACAGGTAACGAGTAACTTCGGGTGCTGCCTGTAAGAGTGAGTTAATATTAAAGTATTTACAGCTTGCTTTTGCAGAAATACATTTATCAGAATTGAGAAATAGCCCTAGACCAGTCACCCCAAACATGTTTTGCTCCCTGCTATAACTGTACAAAAGCAGAATAAGTCTTCCTCAGAATGACTGAGGTTAAGATTTTGAGAGGAACACCTCCCGAATTGATGAATGCGCATTTTCCGCATTCTAGTAGGAATACAAATTTGACAGAGGCTTCAAAATGAAGAGATAACTGCCTCCCCACTTAAGGGCTTCATAAGGACTCGTTACTCCTTCTCCATGGCAGGTAGCAAACAACTGTTCCTTGAACACTGCAACTGCCAGGGAACATGTATTTGGTTAGTAAGTATAGTTTTCCAGCTTACAGATAAGAATTTCAAGTCTCATGTCTGATGGTGCAGACATGCAGAACAGGACATGTGCCCTTAAGAAAGCTCTTTCCCCTACCTAATTACGCACAGCTGATTTAACATCTCACCCTAAAAAACCTCCATGCTGGCTACAATACCTAACACAAAATCATTCATAATAGAAGATTCAAGGCAACAAAACACAGAAGCAAGCATTAACAGTAAGCACAACAGGCTTTAGGATAAGAAGCGTCACGTAATACCTTGCTTCTGAAATGAAAACCTCATGCTGAGGACAAACGAAATGTGATGTGTTTTAAATGAGAAAGGAGTATTAATAACAAGCTGTTTATTTAAGTATGACAAAAGCGTGAGAAGTGTTTAGCTTTGATGCAAAAACATAACTAATTCTCCCTAATCTGTGGACTTGAGTTTTAGCGTTTTTTGTTTATCTGCTTACTTAAGAACGGCAAGAAACCTATGACTTATTCCTATTGTAAAAACCAATATACAAACCTGATCAATGCTGAAGAGGCCAGCAGACTGCAATACTTGACATAAAGATTCAACCAGTTTTGTTTTATCAGTTGGGTCCATTCCCTTATTTACAATTTCAAACAAACAATCACAGGCTTCTTCACGGAGAACTTCCACAGACATGTGACCTAGCAGCATATTTATAAACCTTCAGAGAAATAAACTTTTGTTAATGTAAGATCTTATGGAAACTTTTTATTATTTGTGTGCATATCCACAATGGTTTCTTTTTTTAAGACAGTTATAAAGTATATTGTACTGACTAAACCCAGCATTTTTATACATTTTAAGGAGAACCCAGCAAACTCTGTAGTGTCTATTTTGGCCACTACATCAGCTTGGCTTGCAAAGTCAATCACTCCACTAAAAAACAAAACAAAACAAAAATCTCCCAATCTTTGTATATAATTAAAGTCCTTCTTAAAAAAAAAAAAGGATTTTAATTCTGTTTCACAGAAATGCAGTCAGCAGAGTATCAAGGTTATTTTTGCAAAGATATCAAAACCATCAAAAGCCCCTTACCTTTCATTGGCTATCAGGCTCAGATCTATCCAGGATACATAAGCTCCAACTACTTCAAGGCACTGGCATGTCAACTCTGAATTATTATATTGATAGTTTTGTAAGATTTGGTACCATGATTCCACCAAACTTGGAATGCACTGTTCCCTCATAGTATCTTTTAATAAGGTGTTCCTACGAGCTTCCTATCAATACAGAAAAAGGACAAGTCAATCTTGTCATAGATTAGCATCTTGTCAAATTAGCACCACCTTTGGGTCTACTAACAGAGAGCACTTGAGTTATTTATCTTGCTTGGATAATTTAGAAATCCAATTTCTAAATTTTTTTTTCTTGCAAGAAATAGAAACAAAATACTATAGTTTTTGCCTTTTTTCCCTACCACAATGCCCAAACACTGAAGGCAGGCAGGCAAAAGAAAAAATCTCCTAGATCATTAAATGGATTTTTGATGTTAGGATTCCTTAGAACAGGGACTAGAAGAATTAACATTTTTAAATGACTCAGCCTAACATTAAATTGGCTAACTCACTCCATTAGATTTTGTTTGCTAGCTCTTAAAAAAAAAAAAACCACCACCAAACACCCACACATTAACCAAAAAGTATGAAATCAAACAGCTTTTGGACCTAAACCACATGATGTCTCTCTAAGGCAGAGCTGCCATAGGAAGAAAAACAACATCTCTGCAAGTCTTCTGCTCTTATTAAAGAGAACTTTCTGAAAGCTTAAAACAAATACTAATGCAAAATAACAACTTGCCTCTGATGTATGAACAACATCCCGGTCTACCAGCTCAGCATCAACAGCCATCAGGATTCTGAGGTACATATCCACACCTCGTGGATTGAGGTCAACTACTGACAGAATATCAAAAAAAAACTTGGGCCATTTTGTGAGATACTCAGTAACAAAAAGCAACGCAAAGACCTGTGCTGCTTTGTTGCGGATAAAAGTCTTCTCAGGCTGGGGATTCAGCATCTGGTAGAAACAAGATATTTTATTTGTATATTCTTACTAAATTAGAGAAGAAACACACATGCTTGTTGATGTCTGTATAGCGACTAATGTACTACCTCTCTTCCTGGCTGACAATAATAAAAAGCCTTACCTTTCCAAGCATTTTGAAGAAAATTTAGCTAAATTGTAATCAAGCAAGGAAAACATTCTCTCTGGGTGATAGTCCTAAGACATAAGATTCATAGCACAGAATCATAGAATAGTTTGGGTTGGAAGGGGCCTTTAAAGGTTATCTAGTCCAAGCCCCCAGCACCGAGCAGGGATATCTGCAACTAGAACAGGTTGTTCAGAGCCCTGTGTCCAGCCTGACCTTGAATGTTTCCAGGGATGAGGCATCTACCACCTCTCTGGGCAAACTGTTCCAGAGTTTCACCACCTTCACTGTAAAAAGTTTTTTCCTTGTATCTAGTCTAAATCTCTCCGCTTTTCATGTAAAACAATTACCTCTTGTCCTGTTGCAACAGGCCCTGCTAAATTCTTTCTTAAAAGCCCCCTGTAAGTACTAGAAGGCCACAATAAGATCCCACTGGTGCCTCTTCTTCTCCAGGCTGAACCACCCCAACTCTTTTTTCACAGGATAGGTGTTCCATCCCCCTGACCTTTTCTGTGACCTCCACCAGGCCCATGTCTTTCCAGTGCTGAAAGCTCCAGAGCTGGATGCAGTACTCCAGGTGCAGTCTCACCAGCACAGAGTAAACTCTTGGGCCCAACTGACATTACATGTTCAGCTACAGTAACTAATTCCACAAGAAAGAGTAGCCAATACTCTGCCACAATATTAACAGAGTAGTCATGCTGTTCATTCATAAACACCTGCTAGTATTCTGAGTAGCCAGGAGAGTCTTAAAAACAGAATTACTGCTGCTCCTCCTCCAGACATGCAGTAACATCATAAACCTGGACTATGCATCTCTAATGGGAAACTTTTAACAACCCTTATTTCACACACAACCACAGTCATTATCTCAAGGAAGAGTTTTATATTTAGTAATAAGCTCAAGTACAGACTTCTTCAGAATATCTGATTTAAAGAATTTCTAATAACGATTAGCACGTTTAAAGCTTTTAACCATCAGATACCATGTGTCTTCAGGAAGCCATCTCTAAACTCAAAGGACAGATTTAACATTTAGCCCACACCCAGTGCCTTATGTTAGCTTACTAATAAGCATACTGTGTAAGACTGCTGTGAAGGGACATACTTACCTGTGCTTGCAGCCATGTTACGAGTGTTTCTCTAATGAGCTGCTGCTGGACTTCAGTAAGTTCAGAGTATCTGAAACAAACCACAGCGAGATTAAAAAATATAACTGCTTTATGACAAGCATCAACATTCAGTAATGCTAAAAACTCTTCTAACATTGCACATAATACTGGCTATTAATGTAAGAGAAAGGTTCCTAGAAAAGGAATTTACACAGCTATTTGCGTGTTAAAATTCTGAATCAAAGACAAAAATAAGGAAAAACATTTTGCTATAATTAATAGATATCACTTTGAGGCACTACTGCTTCCTATATCAGTAGGAGCTGCTTGAAATTTTGCAGGAAGGCTGCTCTATCAAGGACAGTACTTATGACCCTGATAAAAATACACATTTGACCATAAGCCATGGGGAGAAGGAAGAGACATCTGTATACACTCAGACTTGTTTACTACACACTGAAGAGTGTCAGTAGTTAGCACAAGGAAGTCTTTCACTGATCTGACCTACAGTACATTTATTATCAGACATATGTCAAAACAAAAAAGCAAACAAGCAATTCTGCTTTAGGTCATATATATATATAGTCTTGGCAAAATTTGACATACCCAGACCCTCAAATACTACCCACACAACATTCTCCTTCGCAGGACTAGCTAAGCTGAGAACACTGCTTGCAATAGAGCTTGCTATAAGTTTGGCACAGTCCTTAACATGACTGACTGCTGAACATGCCAGTATTCCTGCCACAAGTAACTATTCATTAAGGACAAGAAAAAAACCAACCCCACTGTAAACACTCAAAGACAAGAAGAAGCAGGAAAAAAAAAAACCAACACCAAAAAAACATACTGCAGGAAGCAGGTAACAGAAGTGGAATGAGCAGAGGAAGATTGACAATGAGGTAAAATCAGGTAAAAAAAAAAAGTCACAGGAAGTTCAGTCTCTCATTTCTGCTCTGACACATAACCGTGAAAATCAGTTACAAAATACATCTCATTACTATCTAAAGCCTGACCCACACGTTCAGTGTATTGCAACCAGTCATTATGATATTCCAAGTGGCAGACACCTCTTCCATAATTCAAGTCCAGACCAAAGGAGTCCAAAGTGTGGAAAAAAAAAAAACAGTTCCATGCAATAAAACTTATATTATTTCAAATTATTTTTGCTTAATTAGGACACTATGAAAACACCACTCAGTGAATGAAGCTTGTATTATTTTAAAGTATTTTTGCCTAAAATTACAGCTCTATGAAAACACTACTCAGTGAAAAGACTACTTTCTCTTAACTTCTCTGCCATCGTTATTGAATGAATAAGGCTTTGTCTGAAGTCCAGGACTCTGTACTGAGCAAGGCTGCTGCTTGCAGGACTCTTCTGTAAAAATTAGTGAGTACAGAATAAGGCTTCAATCTCCAGAAAGGAATGGCTAAGTTTCAAGCAGTCCTTGGTAACTGGGTGCACCTATACACAGGTGACACACCAGCAAAGTAGAGCATGCTGTTCAAAACCCAACTACCACTCCCCCAGGGAAAGGTGAAGAAATACAAGGAAGTCCTCTGGACTGGATTAAAGCCACTTCATCAGCCACACCAAAATGACAGATACCATTTTAAATTTCGTTGCAAGCAGAATAAAAAGGGGAAAATTGAATGGACGCACGTAGCTAGTATCAAGAAAGATTACTCACTTAAACTTAATTTGATGTTCCAGTACTTGAAAACAAAAGAACTTGATGTGATCATCACTAGAAAAGAAAATTCTGTTACTGGTGGCAATATGGTACACTGGGAAGAAAAAAAAAAATTCCTCAAATATTACAACCAGGTCATCCCTTTGTCAAATCAAGAATTACTGTACAGAGAAAAATGCTACTACTGTTGTTTCAAAGCAAAAGTTACAAATATTCTAGCAGTTCATTTGATAAAAATGAGCTACTCAAAATAATATTTATGTTTGACGTTATAAACGTTTTGTATAGCCACCAACTTGTTACGCTTTGATTTCAGTATTGAACATACAAAACGACAGCACCCATTGTATCCTGCATTTATAAAAATCTGTCAGGCTTCAATCATATGTTCAGGATTCATTAGTACACTAAGTGCAAGTTGTATGTTGTGTCTTAAACAGCAATGCTAAAGACAAGCTGAGGTATAGATTAAGAACGGACATTCCACATGCTCTATAATCTACGTTAGTTTTTCCTCATCTAAAAACTGTAACAATTGCTGTATTCTGGTAAAGATTATAAAATTCTATTTTCAAGTCTCGTGTGGGTTTGTCAGTCATTGCATATTCTGTTGCAGTCAGAAGTTTTGAAAAATAATTTACAATAAAGCATTCACAATAAATCACTGTTGTTATTCAGGAGGGACACATACGTCAGTTTCCTTCCAACCAGAGTTACTCTGTGATACACCAGCAACCCAGTATTTGAGACCTAAAGACATAACTTTATGTAAAAGTAGTGGTGACTACACACTCTCTGCATCTTCAAAAATGGGATGGCCTACTCCACAGAATAGGGCCTAGGAACCACTTCTGAGATTACTGCATATAGAGCCTAGAGTCTCACAATGGGCCATTTTCAGCACTCCTCCCCAAAGGATATCATTAGAACTCATTCTTTTTCCCTGGATTTCATAAAGCAGCAGTCTTTAGGCTACTAAATTAATATGGAGTTTTATTTATACATTGCTTTTCCTTGAAAAACATTATACAGAACCCACAGATCAACTATGATACTAAAAATTGTATGAAAATCATTAACTTTTAGTGATTTACAGTTTGCCCGTTGTGCTGTAGAGCTAAAAACAGACCCAAATACATTGCTAATGAAAACAAGCAATGATTCTTATCTACATTACCTATATATACTCTGAGCTAATGCTTCTGCGCAGACTTGCCAAGCATCCTGAGATATCTTCAGCTGCTCAAAGTAGGCTAGTGCCTGCAAACATCCAAGTAAGTTTCATTTTAAAAAAAGAACAAATGAACCATAGAGGAAGACATCTCATTCACACTTAAACTCACATTTAAACAGCTCTCCTTCGGAAAAATAAACAAACAGTATTTGGATACATCCAAGCATTTATGTGTCTCCTTAATTACCATAACACAAGAGTGTTTCTTCAAAAGCTAACAACATAGATACACATTTCCACTGTACATGTAATCCAAAGTTTTTTGTTTCTTAAATATACAAGTCAGAATCAGAAATGTTGAGGTTAGAAGGGACCTCTGGAGACAGGGTTGACTACAGAAAGTTGCTCAGGGCTTTTCCATTTAGCTGGAAGTTCACATCCAAGTTAAAATTCCTTCCACAAATTTTAAAGAGATTTTTTTTCACTGAAAATTCCTCACTATTTGTGTTGCACCACTTTGGCTGTATCAGACTCCTCAAGCTCAAGAAACAATTGAACACTGATCCCCCACCTACTGTCTATGAATGTATTAGAGACTGGAAAAAACTTCTACCAAATTTCAGATAATCAAGGTGCTTATCAGAACTTCTGAATAGCTTTTTACAACAATTAACTTGATCCAATTGCTTTAAGATTTAGTGTGGCCTGTTACAGAAAACAATTAAGTAACTCTTGAAACAGATTAGATTAACGACATTATTTCAGTTGTACGAATGCCTGTATTTCAAGTTTTTTGGCTTTTTTTCCCCCCTGCGTTAGTTCATAATCATATCCATTCAAAGTAAATTCCCGAAGTAATTATTCAGTGAGTTAAGCCCTTAAAACAAGAATTCACTTCCTGTAGACAGTACATGTAATTTTTTTATACTGAACAGTTTTACCAGAAACTGTTTAACACTTCCTTTATATGATACCTTTTCACTAAACATGTATGATGTAAGTCACCTTTTGCTATGAAATGTTCCAAAATTAGGCAGACTGCATAGCTAAAAGGCGAATAAAGCTGTAAATTTCAAATTTTATAGTGATACTCTGTTAACAGAACACCATCCTTTCAAAAAGGACAAATACCCAGAACCAACATATTTAACAGACTGCTTAACAACACCAGGCTGCATCAAACTACATTTTTAATTCTCCTATATATTCCGGGATTTTTATAAACATAAAACCACGGTATTAACATCCTCATTTCTGAAAGATTTTCCTGGAGGAGACAATTGAATACACTTGCTAATGAGTAAGCAGAAATATTTACACATTAAATAGTTATATAAATTGTAATGCCTTTTCATTTTATGCAAACCTGTGTAAGGAGCTGAGCAACAAGTACAAAGAATTGAAAGGACTGAAGAAGTCACGAGAAAAAGAAATTCTATGCACGTTAAGTGGTATTTCCCTGACACACGACCTTCAGCTTACATGCTTGTAGCATGACTTTTTTTGTTGTACTTGCCACCACAAACCCTAGGTATTGGTTAACCAAAAACAACCACATCAAACCCCCAACCCCCAGCCCAAGAAAATGTAACACTTTTGCACTGAAACAGCACCCCCAATTATTATGGAGATAAGCAAGTTAATTACATACTCTTTGTCTGAAGTCCGCATCAGCATTTGGGTTTAGCCCTAAAAGGGCTTGTTCATCCATCTCTATTGCTATACTCTTTGTTTCTTG
Source organism: Eurypyga helias (assembly GCF_000690775.1). NCBI lineage: Eukaryota > Metazoa > Chordata > Aves > Eurypygiformes > Eurypygidae > Eurypyga > Eurypyga helias. Next base: position 30,096 of record NW_010260399.1, read on the forward strand.
CTCCTAACTGGTTTGCCCACTTCTTCTGGAGAAGAAACTACAATCATCTGCAAACAGAAAAGGAGAAACTTTATTTGCCCAGCAGAACAACAAAAATTAAAAGCAGGACAGCAACAACCACAGAAGTTTGCCCACAAACCTCAAACACATCGTGTTTACTCCTCCAAAACATGAATGCGCACACTTCTGATACAGATACCGGAATTCTATCCTTTAATCAACTTTATAGTACAGCTTATTGAATAAGGTCAATTTGAAGTGTCCATACATTTCAGTTCTCTTGAAAAGAGCTAATATAACCTTAATGAACAGAGAAACAGCATAATGTATACCATTTAACTGAAAGGCTTGAACTCAGATTTCAAGCACACAGAGGTTTCAGCAAGGTATGACATAAGCATAAACATGCTACTTAAGTGATACACCGCTGTATTTTTTCCCACCACAAACTTAACTGCAAAAAACCAACTCTACTCATCTCTAATATTGTTAAGACGCTTTATAAACCCATTTATGAAGTATTTCCCCTAGAGGGGTAAAGCCATTAAGAGGTCTTTCTTCTAAAGCAAGCACGCACAAGTGAAGTGTCTTAGAAATGAACCACAAAATACACCATACTGAGTTGTTGAGTTTTTCTGTTCCTACTAACGGGTGCTGATTTACTTGCAATGATTTTTATTCAGAAAAATTCAGTGTAAAATTAACAAGCAAGCTAGAGAAATGTTCTAAAGATGATGCGACTCTACAGGCTGCTCTGCAATGCTCTGGCAAGACACAGGAGATTAAAAAAAAAAAAATGTATCAAGTACTAGGATGCTGTTAAACATCAAGAGGGGACAAAAATCCATCTATCCTTCAAAGCCCTGCCCAACCCCCTCCCCCCTCATGGTAGCATAGTTAGTTAGACCTGAAATAAGGCCTTGTTGCATAAGTATGCAAGAGGTAGGGGAAAGTAAGACAGACAAGAAGAAGAGATGAAAACCAAAGGAGCCGTGGTTTGAAGCTGCCTATACGCCTATAGGTAGAACTTGTGATTTCATAGTATTGCGTGTCTCATGCACACTGCACTGCTCACCCTCCCCCACTGGAAGAAAGGTGGCACGGTGACAACTGACAGCAAGCACGTCTAAAAGGGAGAGCCCAAGATTTAGCACGCTAACAGACGTTTCTATCAGACTCATCACAAAATACACTGTAACAAGATGCATCCTGAGTAGCAATTTACTAAGTAAAATTGAGTTCGTACCAAAAAAAAAAAAAAAGCAGGTTGCTGCAGTATAGAAACCAGAAAGTCAGGAACAAAGCGATGACTCGTGGCAAACCAAGCTTCACACACTGCCTTACACCACAGTGCAATGCTGCTCAGGGACAAAACCTTTAGGGATTAAGGCTGCTCTGCTGAGTCCTCTGCGTTCCCAGCTTGTTTTCCCCATAATCAACATCCACAACAGCCAGATTAAAATAAAGGTAAAACGCTACAGGAAAAATGACTAATTTTTTTTTAAACAGCATTTTTCTGTACCAACAGCTGTATAATCCAGGCACCGTGGAGAACTCTTCAACTAGACCAGAAATTTTTTCTTTCTGGAAGTGACATAGTATGTCTTCATTTCAGGCATATTCTTACTGACCAGGAATTCCCTGTGAGGAGTAAGACCACCTTCTTGCTCCCCCCAAGACTTGGCCATTCACACCCCACCGCGTCGAGAGCTTCGGCGGAGACACCGGGGCTGCACCTTAACCCCCTCAGCCCCTTCTCGGGGCCGCTGCGGAGTGACAAAGCACTCCTGCGGCGTGCAGCCGCTGCAGGGCCAGGCGACGGCCCTCCCACGGCGCGACGGCGG
>NW_010260400.1:0-17519 GCF_000690775.1 Eurypyga helias
AGGAAAACGCTCCCCGTCGCGCGCTCTCTTCCATGAGATGAAAGTTGCCGTCTCCTCGCGTACACCCATCCCCGGATGCGCGCAGCTAAAGGGATTTAAAGGGACCTGCCGAACCTGTTGTTTGCTCGGCTGTGCCCTAGCGCAGCGAGCAGGGCTGAATCCTGCCTCTCCCGGTGGGAACGGCCCCGCTTCGTCCTACAAAGAGCCGTGTCCCCGTCGCTCTGCTGATGGGCAGTCCCTTTGGACCTAAGTTATTCAATAATAATTGCAATCAATAAAGTTTGGAGCCGGGGCCCGGCGCTGTAGTTCGGTAGGCAGCTGGCGCAGGATGCTGCCCCCCGACCTGGCGCTGTGTGCCCGAGGGACGTGTCTCTTGGTCCCCTCGTGGGTGGGGAGAGGAGGAAGCCCCGTGTCCGAGCTGAGCCCGGAACTTCCACGGCATCGCGTTTGTTTGTGGTGGGAACCGAGTTACGTGCTTGAGCACAACCCGACCGTAGCGCTCTCTTTCGCTGCGCGGTTCAGTTCGGCGCTGGTGGAAGGCGGTCGGCTGACAGCCATGGAGACATCTGTTGAACCCTGTTACAAGGAGGGCGGCCGTTCTTCAGCAAACCCCTTTCCTACTGTGTGCTTGCTTGTAAAGGTGAGCCTGTTTGTCAGCCGTGTGCAGGGCACGTGCTGGGGAAACCCCCTTCTCCCAGCTGCACATAGCCAGATTGGCTGCGCAGTTTACTTTTTAATGGTAATAAAGACAAAAAGAGACTGCGCGAGCTTTGCGCGTGAGGGCGGACAGCGAGCGGGAGGCCTTTCTGCTGACACCAGTGGACACCGGACTCCTCCGGCACCTGGGTCGAGTCCAGGTTTCTCAAGGATCTGTGGTAGAGAATCAGCAGGTAACGACACCCACAGGCATGCAGCGTCCAGCTCTCCTTGAAAGTAGGTGGGATTGAGTGCCAGAGCCTCTGGGAAAAATCCCTCCTTGCTTCTCTCCCAAAGGGGAGCTAAGTGCCTATGTTTGCGCTCTTCCCTTTAAAAAGAAAACATCACTGGCTTCTTAGTGGATGTTGAAAGAAGAGATAAATTTGCACAGGTGAAAAATACGCAGCTCTTTCAGTGTCACCAAGTGCTGTGCCTTGTGCTGGTTTTCCACACCTGATGCTTTGTACCTCTTCCCTAATAGGATGAACGAAAGGCACAGTCCTACTCGACAGCCAGCTTCTTCAGACTTGCACCCCTTGTAGCACTTGTCTGCTGACAGAAAGCAGCAGCTACTGAGCTGGGGCTTGAGAACTGAGCGGTTAAGCAGTATGGGTGGGACCATGACTCAAGCCTTTGCATTTCTGTAGGAAGCGCTCAGTCCAAAGTCCAAGTGAAATGACCAGTAATATTACTTAAGGACATGGAAATGTATCCTTTTAAATGTAGTCACATCACCTATTCTGTGAAACCACTGCTACTCCTTTTGTTCAAGTCCCCATCAGGTAAGTTTGCCCTCTTAGAGAGAGAAAAAAGGGAAAAAAAAAAAGCCCACACTCCAAAACCCCACCCAAAACTGTTCCGTGTCTCACCATCTCCAGTGTCAGTGATGCTTTTTCAGTAGCAGGTGGTTGCAAACAGCATCCCAACAGCTGTAGTGACTGTACTCAGATAAGCATTGCAGGCTGAACTCCAGCCCTTGCTTGAGAACATCCCAGTTCTCCTTGCAGCGCTCCTGATCAGGCTGAACATGCTGTTAGTTATGCAATGGGGGGGCGGGGGGAAGCCGCCTGTAAAGATGGAATGTCTGCAGGTGGGACAGGTTTGGGATTTTTTTTTTTTTTTCTCCCCTATGCAAATCTTGCTGATTACTGTTTTCATGCTTTGGCCCATCCCTTCTGGAGCACTAACTGCATGGCAGTTTAGAGGAACACCCAAGTGGCGTAGTCTGAAGGGGTTAGGCACTCGCTTCCCACTGAAGATCTGCACTAGGCTCCTTTGGGAGTCAACTGCTGCTGAGAACTTCATTCAGCTCAGCTTGTGACCCGGCCAGGATGCTGCGGAGGCTCAAACATGGGGAAGAAATGTCCAGTTTGAGTTTTGGTGGGTGCTTGGTAGTTGCTGCCAGTTGCATGTGGTGTGCTAAGATTTCACTGCAGCACCGAGCGCGTAGCAGTAGCGGGGAACGGCTACCAGCAAGAGAGTTACTTATTTTGGCAGAGGAGAGGTTCCTGAAGATGGGAGTTTTGACCTTTTAACTGCTTTTGCTCAGCTCATCGAGTGAAAACTCCACAGGATGCTGTTTCTTTCAGATGTACTGGCCAAATACAGCTTTCTTCCAAGTAAAGTTTTGGGTGGAGAGAGGAAGGGAAGTGGTAGGAAAATCTGAGGATATAGGGGACCAGAGTGTAAAGTATGCACAACTGAGGTTGTGGTTGTTGGGAATTAGTTGCTCTGGTTTGGGCTGTAAGGACAGCTGACAGTGTAAGAAAGGTTTCTTGCAAATACTCAAGTTGCGTTTTCAGATGCTTCCAGTTAGCTTGGTCCCTTCCTTCGGGTGTTCTGGCTTTCGGCATGTTAAAATACAGTTTTCTGGGATCCCATTTTAACTTCTGTTCCAAAGTTTCTTTCTGTAGCATGTAAACTCCAGGGGTAGGTATGTTTACATTGAGTCTCTGATACAGATCAGCTCCTCTGCTGATGTACAGCTCTCTGTCCTACAGTTGATTTTCAGTAGGGCTATTGCGGTTTGTTTCAGCAGAGGGACAGGCCCAAGGATTTATTAGCGAGACGAGCAATTCCGCTTCTGGCGCCATGGACAGCTCTGGAAGCATTTTTCGTGTGCGTGCATGTGCCTGGGTGTATGCACTTGCAGGTGGAAAAGTCAGAGCATGCATATTCTTTCTATATTCAGGCATTTGTTTCTTTTCCTTTAAAGAAAACCAAAAAGTACCATTTTGGGTGTTTCTCAGTTCCAATGAAATGCTGTAGAGACGAGCACTGTGAGATTTCTTTACTGACAGGAACCGGCTCCATCAACATATGTAGGCTAGATCGTATTTTTCTGTCGTCTAGCTTCAAGGAGGGTGTGCCAAGGCTGGTTTGTACGTGTAAGGGGAAAACAAATTACTTGCAGGGGTTCTCCTTCTCTCTGACAATGTACTGGCCATGTGGGGTTGCACAGAGGGTGAATGCTCCAGGCTCAGAGTGAGGAGATGGGAAGAGAGGGAGGTATTGAGTAGTTGGATTGGCATCTCTCTGCTCTCCAGTAAGAGTGTGTTTCAGCTTTGTAAGAAGCAGGTGAGTGTGTTCCTTCCCACTGGCCTGATAACTGTGTTACAGAGGGAGATGTGCCTGCCTTCTAGGAATTCCTTCCTTTCTGTTATAAAAGGTTTTCATTCTTCTTGGGTGATCAGAAAGAATGCAGAAGGAATCTGGAAAGGCGAATGGAAGTGGCTCAGCTTTTCTTACTTTAAAAGGGTTCAGAAGTTCTTCCCTAACTCGAAAACTTAATGAGCATCTGAAGCAACACCTTTTAATTTAGACCATCAAATTAAAATTTGTGAAGAGAACTAAGCACCAAATTCCAGTCCTGACAGGTAACGAAAGCATGAAACCCTTTTCACACATGTATGAGGCATGCTGCTTTGTACCACCCTCTCACAAATGTAATAAGCAGGGTGTGTTGTTTTATTCATCACCTACTTTTCTCTGCTTGACTCCAATTTTTTTTTGCAAGGCAAGTCTTTATATTTGCTGCTTTTCCAAAAGTGAGAGGCCAGAGGGATGGAGGGAACTTGTTCCTGCAGTCTTTTCTGCATCAATTCAAGTTGCTAAAGCAGTTGAAAGCAGAACTTGGGGGAATAGCAACTTGTCCTTTTGCAGGGAGACCAGGGAGAGGAGTAGGACCACTTTCCCCATGACCGGGGGAATACTGATCCCCTGCTAGTGCAGGTAAATCTCAGTTTCTGCAGAACAACAGACATGCTCTGCTAGGATTTCCTACTCTGCTGGTGAGCTGTCCCTTTCACTTCCATGCAACTGCTCATTTAAAAAGTCATGTATTACAATAACGTGCTCAAATTTGGCAAAGTTATCTTGTGTAATAACTTGTTTGGAGCTATGTTTCTACTTGCCATCTTTTTATCTGTCCCAAATTTCATGTGGTTAGACTTCCACAGCTAAGATTCAGGTGTTACGGTAGCTGGCAGTCTAAGTGCCTGGTTCTAATTTGAGACCTAAATGGCAAAGCTTTAAAATTAAACTTTTTAAAGGGCCCAGTCCCCTGTAATTCCGAGTACACTTAAGTCTATAGAAATCTAGTGTCAACTCCAGCACTAGACACACAATTGTGGATTAGAATGGAAACTGAGACGGAGCTTTAAGTTTAGCAGTGCTGATGAGTACTTCCAAACTCAAATGCTTCTACATTAGCTATTAAGCTCTCCAGCTGACAGAATATTCAGTGTATAATGGTCAAATGGCAACTGTTTAGGATTAAATGTGTAACTGGACTGACGCCTTCCATTTATAACTGCACTTCGATGCAGTTGTCTGAGAAATCTGTTTTACTTGTGGTTTTGCTACTAGCTCTTCCTCGTTCAGGCATGATGTATGGTAATACCGTTGCTGACCATTCATCAAGTGGGAAACAGATGGCACTAGTTTCCCTTCTATTGAAAGATTGTGTTGAAAGGCTGCTCCAGTGAGAATGGCAGAAATGATGCAAAGCAAAATATTTTCGGAACATACATGTCTGATGCCAGCCTTTGCCAGAACATTCATTATACAACATGTATCTTGTTCTGCTGTGGTATAAATACCAGCTGAAGGAGATCATCTCATCAGCGTCTGGATTTCCAGGAGAAACCGGGTTAGAAGGTCAGTCAAATTGTTGAGATCAGTTCTGTAACAGTCAAGACATTTTTGCTGCTCAAGCTTTGTGTCAGCAGTTAGTCTCTGACTTTCTAAAGAAAAGCACCGGACCATGGCCTTAACGTTGGTGTAGTCAAGCAATATCTAAAATCTCGCTGTTCAGTAGCTGGAAACTCCCAGGTGAACATGCTGTTGGATCCCCAGAGGCTTGTTAAACACAGTGTCCTCAAGAGACTGTCTCTTGACAGAGCACATCGGATGCTAAGAAACAAAATACATACTCTGAGTGTTTGCCTAGACACTCTGCAACTTACTTGTCTTGACAGTCCAGGGGTTCTAACCCCATTTGGTGTTGCGTTCAAGGTCACGTGCTGTGTCCCTGAAAACATACGTGAGCAGAAGCAGAGTAGTTCTGAGTGTAGCCATCCCTCAGCAAACCCATTCAGCAGGTCACTGGTTGGATACCTTCCCTCATGCACTACAGCAGCTCCTGGCCTGCAGGCCGGTGCTGAGCTAACAGAGGGAGCCGGGAGTCTCCTGAGGTAAGCACAATGCTAGATACGGTGGTTTTGTGGAAGAGTACGTTTGGCCTCACCTGAAGCTGCTTTTCAAATTACTTAATTGCTGCAATGATGTGGCACATCTTGGGGCTGCAGACTTCAGGTTCATTTTCCCTGTCCCTCTGGAGGGTTAGGATTATGTCCCTTACCTTCCTGCAGGTGGAAGGTCTGGGGCCAGATCCCTATGCCACAGACAATCAGCAGTATCCCAAGTTGGGTTGCTGGGACTTGGCAGCCCCTGGGACTGAGGACTGACCGTCTGGGGTTTCCCTCTCACCAAACTTGCCCGCAAGTGATGGAGAAGCTGCTCTCGCAAAAGTCCTGCCCCAGCTCCTGGGTTTTTGGGCAGTGTTTGTGGGGAGGAGAGGTACTTTTCCGTCTGCTTGTACAAGAACGTAACAACTTGGCCTTTTGTTAAGGGAAGAGGGGGGAATCTGGTGGTGTTTGCACAGCTCCAACTAATTTTAATTTTTTTAAAAGCAGAAGTTCTCAGCGGTGGGAACGTGTCCTCGTGGAGCTTCCTGCCACCCGTGGCCTGTCCCCTCACTGAGCAGTTGGGGTGTGCTGAAAGGTGGCTGACCAAACCCTGCACTGTGGTCTCTTTAAAGAGAGCCCCTTGGGGTGGTCCCCGCCTGGGTTAGATGCTGTGGGGACTTGCTGTGGCCAGGAGAGCACCGGCTTTGCTCTCACTTGTTGGTTTTTGGGTGTTTTTTAAGCACTGTGGGAGCTCTGTTTGCTCCAACAGCTTCTCGTGGCAAACCGTGCCAAACGGGAGTCTGCGCTGGGGACTAACTGGTGCCTGGGAGAACTGATTTGGTGGTGGGGCGGGACATCACGTGTCGAAGGGGTGTTTGTCGTGGTGACCGCAGTAAATCCACTCGTAACTAACTTTAAAAGCTTCTGCCTCGGAATCGCCTCCGCTGTACATAACCTGCTGTGGTAGCAAACGCCAGCCGGGTGTAGTGAAAAGGGTGGGCAGAGCGCTAAGAGCAGCGCGGCGTTGGCTCTCTGAGCCAGTGCTGAGTTTGCAGCGCAGGTGGTTAAGAAAACTTCCCTGTAAATGGAATACCTTTTGCTCCCGAGTTATTGGCAGTGGCTGGGATGTGTGGTAGGTGCGTACTGAAATGGCTCCAGGGTCCTGCTGCCCAGCCTTTTTCGAGCTAGGTTTCCTTCCCATGGAAAGCAGGGCGGGGACGGTGGGAGAGCAAGAGCTGAGCCTGTGCTGACAGGGAGCTGGGATGCTCACCCGGGCCTGAGAGTGAGGAAGCGCTCCGGGGTCCCGCAGCGCAGACGTGGCCGCTGAGGGCTGGGTGGGACTGCACCTTGCTGTTTTGAGAGCGGCTTTTCAGGTATGTCTGCCCTACAGCCTAGAGGTACGGCTGCAGCTCACTTAAAACGCCTCCTACTTGCTTTCAGCAAAGCTTGGCAGGACGTTTCCAAGGAACGCCGGTGATGATGACGAGGTAGTCGCAGTGACCCAGGGTTCAGCTGCCAGCTACTTACCTGGGGGCTGGGGCAGGTTCACGCAGCCTGTTCTGCCACGCACGTAGGGCTTTCATTAGCCCAGACAGCTGCATTCACACCCCTGGGTTGTGCTGTTGCACATGTGCCCTTAGAGTAGAATTGTGCTGTAAATGAGCTTTCACGAGTCCTCCTGGGTATTGCTTAACATTCCAGCTGTTGATAATTATTTTTTAATAAGAAAGTGTATTCTAGGTGTGTCTGTTCTTCTGGGGCAATGCAGGATAGAGCTATGGTCTAATCTAGCCGTTTTCATCCTGAATTATAATTTACTTGTGGTTTGCCCAGTGAATTGCTCAGGTTTTTCTTTCCGTATCTAACAGTGATAAGTAACACCAGTTCCCGTTTGTTTTCACAGGTTACAGCTGGGAGGAAAAGATGTTTGGCTTTCACAAACCGAAGATGTATCGGAGTATAGAGGGCTGCTGTATTTGCAGAGCGAAGTCTTCCAGTTCTCGTTTCACTGACAGCAAACGCTATGAAAAAGACTTCCAGAATTGTTTTGGGTAAGATTCTTTCTTTAGTCAACATCGTGGTAAGTCACGGTGTTGGTCTCGGGGCCGTGAACCTGACGTGCTGTCCCCCTTGCTCAGAGCGACAGAGACTAGGTTAGCAGAGATGGGCAGTGGGGGAAGGCTGGTTTCGGCTTCCTCACAACTTGCCAGGCCAGGTGGGGCTGGAGCCTCTGCTGCCGTGTTGGGTACCGCTTGGTTGTTGGCCTGCTGCCGATGGAGAGCTGCCGTCCTTCCTAACGGTGAAGGGTCAGGCTCGTGCCTCTCCCACCTCGCTGCACATGCAGGGATTTGGACCCCTCTCGGACTCTGCATTTTGCACATACTCCTTGGAGGTGTAAATTCCCACGCAAGGTGGTGTCCTCCTGGACAGCACAGGTCCATGGAGGTTTTCTGACTCTGAAGGCTCAAGATGGTTAAAGAGAACTTGCTGGGTAGTTATTTAGCTGTTCCAGCAGGGCTTATGCACACTGCCTTGTTTGAAGCATTGGTGCCTTTGTTCAAATAGGGCATATCAAGATGTTATTAAAACTTCTTATTGGAAACCCCTTCTGATGGAAAGTGACCATCGAGTAATTAGATTTCCAGTTGGGCAGTGTTGCAATGAGGATTTCTCCTGTTTATTGCTGTAGTATTCCAGGAAGGTACTTCCCCTGGAGAAAAGTTGGCTGTTGGTAGATATTTTCTGCTTTGTCTTTCTGGTCCTGTTGGATTACCTCTCCTCAAAACCTTAGGCCTCAGTGGCAATTTCCCATGTCATATTAAAAGCTATATATACACGTCCGCGTTGCTGCTCTTGTCCCGAGTGCGTGACTTCATAGGAGTGAATCTTTGCAACCTTTAGAAATATTTCCCTCTCCTCCCCTTTTTCTAGCAACGCTCCTTTCGAGCGTTGAAAGGACAAACCCAAAACTTCATAGCGCTTTGTGTATTCACTGTGGATTTCTGCACATAAATCTGGTGCTGACAATTTTCCTTGTCCTGTTTCTTGGCTACTGTCTTTGGCAGTGGAAAGACTGCGTGAAGGCCTCGCTGCATAATGGTTTTTTTATTATTTTGTTGTTGTTAACTACAGCGAAGAAGCTTGTAGCGTGCCAGGGCCTTTGGTCTTGCGCTATCTGAAACATGTTTGCCAAGGTAAAAACGCAGATGTAGCACTGAGCAAATAGTGGCTTATCTGAGCCTGCCCCATTCGTCTATAAATGCCTCAAAGTCTGCCCGTTTATATTTCTTTCAGCGTGGGTTAGCAGCAGCGATTTCTGAAAGCAGCGAGTATTGCTGTCATTCCAGTGACTGCTGGGCTTGAAACCTTATCCCACGCTTGTGCAGGAGTGTGTTGGGTGGTTTTTGTTACTCATCCTTGAGGCTCTGTGAGAAAGTTAAGAGCTGAATAAGCTCTTGTCAGATATCTGAGGTCTGTTCCTAAAAGTACATTCAAGGAATACGATTATTCCTCCTCCCACCCTCTCTAATCAAAGCAAACAACCCACTGGAATTGTGTGGTGTTTTCCTAGGTTTTGTTTTTTTCCCAAACCAACTGAAGGTGATAGGACTTGTTTTTAGTGCCCCTCTAAGGGCAGATTATGGCACCCTTTATTTCCGTATCGAAGAGCGCTTTCTGAAAGCCAGACCTGGTCCTTAAATGGCAATGTTTGAGCACCCCAGATGAATTGTAATGCCTGAAAAACAGAACTGGAGAACCCTTGTTTTCCAACAATTTTTATGCTTGCTGTTATCAAGTGTGTGTGTGTGAGGGGAGGTGCTTTTATGAACTGTTGTCAAGTGATTTTTCTGCTTTTGTTTTCGCCAGGCTCCACGAGGCCCGCTCAGGAGATATTTGCAATGCTTGTGTCCTTTTGGTGAAAAGATGGAAAAAATTGCCAGCCGGATCCAAAAAAAACTGGAATCACGTTAGTATTTTATTTCTCCTCCACCCCAGCGCTAACTTGCCTGTGACCTTGGCCCATCCTGCTAGAGAAGGGGAGGTGCTGGAAAGGATTTGGGGTTTGCTGTTTCACACGCACTCTCCCTTCCCACCCTTGGAAGCTCCAAACCCTTCCTGGATTGTTTCCTGTTACATAGCTGCTCTTACCTGTCTTTGTTAGGCTTACGTGCAGCTGGTGATTATGCAAGCCTGGGATGAAGCCACAGACTAACCTACCTCCTAATCCCTTGTTCTCACAAACTCATGTGTCCAAGAGTCTCTTATGACACTCAAAACGTTTCAAATTTGAAACGTTTCTATCCAAAACCGGTCGCTTTTTTTTTTGTTTTGTTTCTTTTAATAATTTGAACAAGCGAGGTGACTTGCTCAAGCAACATGTAAATCTATGTCATTTAGATAATTACAATGACTAGTATCTCGCAGCTATTCCCACTCACATAATTTGTTTTGATACATCTAATTCAGTTTGGGCCTGGGGCCGGGAAGATGCTCGGGATCCTTTTTGTATGTTACAATCTCTATTCAGGAAGCCTTGATGGTAGTGGGAGCCAGAACTATGGTTATTACTACCACTAGCTTTATTCAGAAGTTAAATTGATGATTTTTTTAAAAGAACTCCAGCGCAAATGCTTGGCAGAAGCTCTTAATTGAACCTGCGTTGGCTTAAACAACTGTTGTCTACTGAACTGAATTTGTCAGAAATATGAAGGAGTCAAAAGTTGAACTGAACGTGCTTGTTGAACTAGTTTGCTGCATCTTGGTACAGACCAGATGTAAATGAAACACGCGTGTGAGACAGCATTGCCTTGGTGTGACTGACGCGGTGTGGGACGCCTCCAGCTAAGTCAGTACAGGTGCCTTGACTAGGGCAGCGTCTGGGCACGACGCAGAAGCGTTATGCACGTGTTTTCTGTGTTCTAGGTGGTAGATGCCAGGGCTGGGCCCAGTCTTAAAACAACCCTGAAACCAAAGAAAATGAAAACTCTCTCTGGAAGCAGAATAAAGAGCAATCAAATCAGCAAACTGCAAAAGGAATTCAAGCGGCACAGTAAGTGGATCCAAAGAGATTCTGGCAGTAGACTTTGGCCCCCCCTAGCATAGCTTACCCTTAACTAGCCAAGCTGAATCACTCTCTAGATTCCATTGTACATTCACACATTTGGGCGCTCCTGGCTTCACCACCTCCCCTCCTCCAAGGGCTTGGGAAGGGGGTGGAATGAGGAGGAAGAGCTTGTGTGCAGGGTGGGCTGTGAGACAGAGGTGAGGATGCGGCGAGAGGGAGTGGGGAGTTTGGCTTGGAAGTGTAGGCAGTTGTAGCTCATGTCCCGCGCTTAAATTTCATGTCTATAGAAAGAACTTTTTGGGCAAGACCCTCATTGAAACACAAGCTGGAAGAGGTTTCCTACTGCTCACAGTGATGTGCTGTGGCCATTTTCAGCTCTTTTTTTTTTTTTCCCCAAGAAGCACTGTTCCCTTGATACTGCTATCAGTCTTCCTTCTCTATGTGTTTTCAACCCAGGCTTTCTTTAGCCTAGGTATTCCCCTCAACCCCCCTTAAATTCCTGCCGTGTTCCTTCAGTATAGCTTCCTTACACCTTCCTCTGTTGGTCTTAGTGATTTCTTCCCACTAGTGCTTAGACTCCTCAAATAGATTTGGATTCATAGCTTTCCAGCAAAGCCATCTGCCAGTTATCCTCTAAATATATGCTGGTACTTGCGATTTTTCCTCTAAAGCAAACCTTCCAGCTTCTTAACTGTTGCTGACTTGGTCTTCTCTCTCTTTCAATTATCCTACCTGGCCTGAGGAAAAGCTCTCCAAAGAATCTGTAAAGGCCCTGACCCAAAGACCTTGTATCTCCTTGTTCAACATGCTGTAGTTAATCTAACCGCGTTACTGTAGGTGCTAGAGGAGATAACTCAGAGGTAGGCTAGTAGATCTCCTCGTGAGGGGTGCGTCTGCTCTGAGTCCATAGTTTGTAGTCTTGATCCTGCACAAGCTCAGCACTGCCTAACCCGTTGCACTGATGAGAAAAGCTTTGCAAAACTAACTGAATGGATAAGAAAGGAGATTTACAGTGAGAGAAAAATCACTGTGTCCAAAGCACAGATCCCCATCGTCTTCAAGGGTCTTCCAGTGTGGGATTAGGATCTTGTCCAGAGTGTTGCCTGCACAGCCTATGTTTGAGCCAGGAACTGAAGCCTGATCCTGGACCTCTTTCCAGGCCCTTGTGTGCAAGGACTCCCTCCAGTTCCAAGTTCTGTCTCCTAAATGCTGACAGATAGTCTCTCTATTGAAATCAACAGGGGCAAGTGAAAAAGGGTTTGTCGTTGTTAGGAGGCGGGTTGGTTGGTTTGTTAATTAAAAAGTGTCTCTTATTTCCCAATCTGGATCTGACCTTTTACAAGTCGGGAAGATGCTAAGTCATTGGATGCATGTCCTGATTCTCGCGTTTATTCTTTCCCCTGCAGATTCCGATGCCCACAGCACCACTTCGAGCGCCTCCCCAGCTCAGTCGCCCTGTTACAGTAATCAGTCTGACGATGGCTCTGACACAGAGATGAGCGCTGGCTCCAGCAGAACACCAGTTTTCTCCTTCTTAGATCTCACGTACTGGAAAAGGTAAAAAGCAACAGAACGTGCACTTGGTGTAGATAGCAGTTCAGTTCCTGTACACGGTGCTTGGTGCTGCTGCTTGGGTATTTGCTGCTGCTGAACTTCGTTTGTTGTAAGTCGTTTGTTTAAGTCACACAGTGCTAACAGTATCTGCCTGTTTTGGAAAGAAATGCTGTGTGTTTAAGATGTTTTCCCCTATCTGCCTCCAGTTCTCCAAATACTAACACTGGAAGAAAACTCTTACAGTTTTGCAACTAACAGATAATAATCCTGACTGTTGTTATCTTGTCTTAAACTGGTGCCCTGTAGGGGTGTTAGCGTGTACAGCGGTGCTTTGGGCTTGCCAGCAAAACATGGCATTGGATTTGGGTGACCTGTGATAGTAGTCATTAAAAAAAAAAAAAAAAAGAATCTGGAGTGGGAGGAAAATCACAAGGTTTTCTGGGAGCTGGGGAGCTTGTTATCTCTTCCCGCCTGTTGTGACACAGTTTTCCCTTGTTTAGCTAATTGCTCTATTGAAATTGTTGTGACTCTGCTGCCTCCTCTCAAGTAGTGTTTGCAAGTGCATTATAGTCAAGGTTAGTTCAGCCCGGATAGTTGTGTATCTGAAACGTCCCTGGGAAGCAAAGTGGGAGACTTAGTTTTGTGTAGGCATGGGCTTGTTTTTCTTCCTTCTTGTTTTTTTTCCAAAAGCAGTGTTGTGGATTTAGGCACAGACTTGTTTTCTCTTTCTGAGCAGCCTTTTCTCTCCCATGCTCTGAGCTGGAGGCTTAGAAAAGTAGAGTCTTGGGTCAAACTGATTTTTTTTTTTTGCATTTCTGTAAATTCTCTACATTTAAACACACAAACTGTTTGTCTCTCTCCCTCCCGCTTCTTCCAGGCAAAAAGTCTGCTGTGGAATTATTTACAAAGGGCGTTTTGGGGAAGTCCTCATAGACACTCATCTCTTCAAACCTTGCTGTAGCAATAAAAAGTCTGCCACTGAAAAGCCAGAACAAGAAGGACCACAGTCTCCAGCAATCTCCACCCAGGAGGAGTGGTGACTTCCTTGGATAGCTGCAGAAGGTTATACAGATCCTCTGATTCCCTGGAAAAATACTAGAACAGTGACTGTTCACTTTGGACACCTGCTATGCTGCCAAAAGACTGTTCCCTAGGACCGTTTTGAGTTTTACTGCTACAATTCCACAAACTCTGAAGTCAGTTTGTATCCTTTCAGAAAGACTGTACATAATATTTAAGATGCTATGGAACACTTAGCAAAGCTGAATGCTGCTGCGAGGTTGTCTCATCTTCCCTCTCCACCCCCTCCACCGGAGAATAGGGGGTGGGGGTTTTGTATATTGAAGTTCATGTAGTTCATGTTTCCGTACTGAAAGAAGCAGTGGTTGTAAGGCTTTTTGGTATTTTTTTTTTAAAGTTGGTTGGTAACCCCTCTTAAATTCCCAAGAAAGTACTTCATTCTTAGACATGTATGAGTCAATAAGATGAACTAATACATAGAAATGTTATAAGTCACCTCTTTAGTTATATAAATATATATTTTTAAAGGTGTGGAGATCTCACCCTGATACTACTGACGTAACAAAGACAAATATTTCATCCCTCCTATGTGACACGGAGTGGCGAACTGCAGACGCCCCTACTACACGCGGTAGTCGCCCAAGAAGACCCCCGACACCAAGTGCTTTTGAGAAGGGGTGGGAGACCTCCCCTCCTCCGCTGGGGAGGACGGTTTACGCGAGAACGGAACCTGGGGAGGTGGGAGGCCACGTCGGTTTGACCCGGCAGCAGACACCCTGGGCACCCTTGCGTTTGGGGTGTGCGTTGGTCGGTTGTTTAAACCGCCGCCAGCTCAGTGCTTTGTGGGTGCTGGCTGCGAAAGGGGACGCACGGAGCTGTGCCAGCTCTCGGCATAGGCGCCCGTCCGACTCCGTCTGTAGGGTGGAAGCAGCTTCCTGGGAGAGTGTGCCGCAGTTTTAGCTCCCAATTGCTAAACGTTCCTTTTATGAAGGTTTAACTTGTGTAAGTTGGGAATTCTGCTTTCTTTTTGTTTGTTTCTGGTTTCGGGGGGAGAGGGGGGGTTCTTACTATTACTGTTTTGGGATATTCTACCACGGATTGCTACCATCTTTCCTTTTTGTGAGAGTCATGGGCATAATACTGTGGTGGGTAGAGTTTAGGACTGAATTTCTGTGTTAATCTCACTTCCTGAAATGGGAATGCTTAGCAAATGAAAATATAGGTAGGGAAAAATATGCAGGTTTTCTGAGGAGCCCCTGCCCTCAAAACTTTTTTTTTTTTTTTTCTTCTCCGTGGGGTAAGCTGACCTCTGGAGAGAAAGAACATCAGGGGAAACAGGGCTTTGACTTATCACAGCCTTACAGCTTAGAGCTTTCGTTGGTCTGATTTTGCTTTTCCTAAACTCTCTGAGGTTCTGAAGGGAGGACAGAGCTGCCTACCTTGCTTTCACCTGCAGCCGAGTAGAATCCTTTAGGCCGGAAAAAGACCCGTAAGACCACCGAGCCCAGCCGTAGGCGTAACGGATGCCTGCTTGTCTGACAGCTTGCGCGTGAGTCCTAGCTGGCTTTGCAGGCGCCTGCTTTCATTTGAATTTGTGTTTTCAGCATCAGTAATTCCTAAGGCTGCAGCATTGGTAGTAGGATGTGCTCTGATACGGATCATCTCTTCTGTATTTATTTATTTATTGCTAGAGTTCAACCACCGACTGCTTCCCCGACTCCCTCCCGCCTCTTCCATTCCTGGTAGTGATGCAAAACGAACTGTATGTAGTCATGCACTTTGTATTAATGTATTAGAGATCTACGGAACCTGTTTTGTACTTTTATACTGTTCAGACACTTGTAATCCAAACTTTTTTTTTACTAGGGTTATGAATAAATTTAGACTTATTTAGAAAATAAACAACTGCTCTGTTTGGTTAATCACACTTGGTGTTTCAACCAGCCCAGGCAACCCATGTTTCTGTTTGAATGAGACTTCTTTTTTCTGGGGGGGTAAGATAATTCTATGGAGTCTGGAAGGAAGAGCAGAGCAAGGGATGGAGATGATATTTGTTATGATAGACAGCAGTCTGAGGGCAGGATCACAGGGCTTTCCCTCGGCACTGTGTGGGCTGGGCTGTGCTGATGTTTGGTGTTCCCCGGGGGGGCTCCCTCGCTGTCCGGCAAAGGCCAGCTGAACCAACAGCGTGCGGAAACATCCCTTTCCTGATCCAGCAGCGTCGGTGGGAGAGACAAGTGCTTCTCTGCTGTAGCTGGATGGAGCCTGGAGCGTTTCTTCCCACGACAGGCGTAGTCAGCTGGAGAGGCTCCAGCAGGCCGGTGGGAGCAAGATCTGGCAGGAGATGGCAGTGAGTGAGTTTGGAAGATGAGGTGGTGCCCCGATAATGGGGACCACATCGCAACCTTCAGCACGATGGCTTCTCGAAAGAGACTGTTTCGGACTTGAGACACTGATTCCTGCCGATACGCTGGCTGCTTGCTTATAAATGGCGCACGATGGTGCGCAGAGGTTCACGTAGCGATCGTTGCGGTAAGAGCTCTGCGTGGACTGCAAGACCACGATGTGCTAGTACAATGGCATCTATTTTGGATGTCTGTTACCTGCTGTAGATGCCTAAACACACGTTGGGGGCATGGTCGGCTCACCCGAAGGGGAAAGCTCCATGCGACGTTGCTGAAGAGATGTGAGTGACCAAAAGGTGGTTTAAGGCAGGTAAACTTAGCGTGTACCCTACTCTGCAGCCTCCACCTTGGCCTCCTCTTGCACCACCGCTGTGTGTTGGTTACTGCGGGTAACCTGGCTGCTGGGAATGGCAGTGCTCATGGGCAGAGGGCGCCTGTTTCGGGGGGCAGGTAACCCACTGGAGGGCTACAGCTGCAGAGGAAGCTCCTATGGGAACCGGGGAGGCAGGATTTGCTGCCTTCAGAGCAACATGGAATGAAATCAGGAGGCAAAATCCTGGGTAAAGCCCACTCCCGTGCTCCACCTGAATCAGCTGTCGGCAGGACAAGCGTGACACCTGCTGAGATGCCCTGCAGCGCGAGCAGTACAGAGATGCTTTACAGAGGATCGTATTGTGCTCAAAAGATGAGGAAAACCAAGGCGCGTGTCACAAGGAGGTATTTTGCTGGAGGTCACCAATGGATGGGGAGCAGATCCATAATTCCCAAGCCTGAGCTGAGTGCCCAGTGAAGCACGCCGGGGCAGATTGTTTGCTTTTGTTTAGTGCCGCATGAAGAGTGGTGGAAATCTCTTTGTGACTTCCACAAGGCTGAGCCTATAACCTGCTTTCTGAGCAGATGGCTGGCTGCCATCAGCCCCAGTGCGTAAGCAGTTACAACGCCTCTGAGGTCGGATTAAAATTTAGGTTTAATATGATGCAAGAATAAGGGATGCCCCTTCTAAATGGTTTTTGTAGCACGCAACGCCACGTTTAGGTTGTCCAGATGGAGGGTGAGAGCAGTCTGCCGTGGATTCTGCAGACCTGGTCCCGTGATTGCCAACATCAGAGACGCAGCTCCCTTTCGGTTCTAATTTTCTGTTTCCTTCCCGTGGGAATCTGGCCACCAGAGGGAAAAGGGAGCACGTGTCCAGGTCCCCTTTTTCAGACACTGGATGTGGTGCTAGGGAAATGCTGCTGGCTTCCTCCATGTAAACAAACACAAAACCTGTGCTCCCTTGCGGGATAATCGTACATGGGGTTTGTAAAGCTGCTGCGGTATCTATTTGGTTGTGACAGGTGTCGTGTGGTACGTGGAGCCTTTTCAGCAAACCCCGTTTTGCTGTTTGGAGGAGAGGTTGCAGTTGGTGTTTCTACTGGAAATTCCACATTTGCGTTGACCTGAAACGGCTCCAAGTTCTGTTGGTGCAGAACAGGTAGGTTACACAGGCCTCCGCAGAAGGGGGAATGACATACGCCGTGAGAAAAAATGGTATGCAGAACACTTGAATACTTCCAAATCCTGAATGTATTTGAAGGGAACGTGGCACTGACATTTCATGCCATCTATCAAAAGAATCTAAGTTTTGGTTTTCTCTTGTATTTATTAGCAAGGGTTATTTCATATCAGCTGTGCCCTCACCTCCTGGCCAGTAGGAAGATGGCCTGGAAAGGGACAGACCACTCACGTGTCCCAATCCCTCAGTTTTCGGCATGGAAAAGGGCCATTTGTGTGACCCTGCTCATCCCTTGCCCTCACCGTCGGCTGCCGACTTCTCCTCAAGTGGTCTCAGCCTCAGGGAGAACCTGGCCCCGGGTCTCCGCTGCAGCCACAGGCAGCACTGGGAGAGCTGGAAAGGCACTGGGAGATGCGCATGTGGCGGGTGAGCCTTCTCCGAGAGAGGGGTGGGAGTCGGGCGCCCAGGGGACTGCAGAGGTGTGACGCAGGCGGCTGTTATCGCTGACCCCTGCGACGTGGCCTGACGATGCCGGGGAAGAGGCGGGCGGTTATGAGGGGTGTAAAGCCTCGGCAGCCATGGTCACCGCCGGCGTA
>NW_010260401.1:0-721 GCF_000690775.1 Eurypyga helias
GGGGAGGAGGGTGCTTGTTTCTTTTTAACTTTATAGCAACTTTAATTTTACAAGTTCATAAATCAGCTCTTCTTCCTTGCTCTGCCTTAAACCTCCTGTCTGGGTGTGGCTATAAGCAAATGAGACCATTGAATGAAAAATAACTTTTTTCTTTTTTTTTTTTCCCCCTCTTCAAGAATTGCTCATGTCTCCTCACAGCCTCAAATATTTCATGCAGGTTGTGCCATGTATTTCACAAGCTAAGCCAAGCAAAACACTGCCTTCCATATACATGGCAAAAAAAATGTTTTCCAGGGCTCAAAGCGTTTCTGTCTTTGGCAGAATCTTTCCTCAAAGCATACTGAAGGAAAAGTAGGGAAATGAAATACAAAGAGTGGTTAAAATAATATTTTGGGTAGAGATGAGCCCAAACCAAACCCCAGATTAGAAAGCCAGATACCCCCCTAGACACCATTTCCAAAACGATGAGGTTTGTTGTGATACTTGGAGAACAACTGGGAAACATTGCAGGTCTGCCACCAAGTTTAATTTATTAATTGAACTTATAAACGACTTAACCCCTACAAGTCCTCACAGCTAACACAGATCCTATTATATTTATACAAAAAGATTATATTTACCCAGACTGTCCTTGGGGGTGGAGAGGCTGAGGGAGGACATATGGGAGCTCAGCATGGCAGAGAGGACCCACATGGGCACCACAGCTCTGCTGGACACAAGG
>NW_010260401.1:752-6955 GCF_000690775.1 Eurypyga helias
TGAACCCAAGGACCCAAAGCTTCCCTGGGTTTTGGTGTGGTTGTATCTGCTCTTTGGATCCAGCCTGTCACTGATGTGAGCACAAACTGCAGTGTAATTTGGGGTTTTAGACCCAGCCTTTAGGACTAGATCCAAAACTCAAATGGAAGAAATTTGGGAAAGAGGCTTTTAAGAATTTAATTTGAAACAGAAAACCCATGAATCTATTTTTGCCTTGGTATTTAATTGAAATTTTTTTTTTTAATCCTCTAGTGTGCCCAGCCTGTTCAGACATCCAACAGCAGCTTCTCAGTATTAAATAGGAGGCTTTATGCTATACGAATGGTGAACGAATGACCAAAGCAGCTCTGTGTGCACCCGCTGTTCTGGAAAGGTGAGCAAACAGCATGTTATGGCTCAGCGCATTTACTCAACAGCAGCCAAAAGGAAAGCCAACTTTAAACAAAGCCTATCTTGACAACACGTTTCAAGAAGATAATTGCACCTACTAGTTCATAAATACTCTCAGACACTGGCAATGCAAGTCTTGGACTCAGAGGCATCTTTACTTATTGTATCCCAGTAAAGTGTCCATGTGTACGACTATAAAATTAAGATAGTTTAATAATGTAAAGTATATTTTACTCGCTAGTTTAATGGGTTTTTATAAACCTTAAAATAACCTCAAAAATATTTGTCCGAGTACTTGACAGGATTCGGGTTTGTTTTTCCACTGATTTAGTGGTTGTAACACTGGTCTTGAAATAGAGTATCCGGGGGAGGGAGGGTGTCTCTTTCTCCAGAAGCCAAGCGTATACCCAGCACGTCAGCCTGCAACAGCCCCGCTGTGGTGGCACACACAGCACCAACCATCCCAAGTTGAAACCATCCCAGCTCCCCGCCGGCAAAAGGGTAGACGTGCCCTGGGCTCTGGCGACTGCTTTGCTCCATCACGCACTGTGCCAGGGCTGCTTGTGGCTGGTACCCACAGCACAAGCAGGTACTCAGCCAAATCCTCCCCAGTCTTCAATAAGCCAGTTAGCTACACCACCGTTCCTCTGCCCCAAAAACAAGAACAAGCGGTGGACCTTTGGTGAAGGACGCTGGATAAGTGGATGCTACCTGCTACTAAGCAAAATTAAATACATCATGCATGAAGGGTCTACAAGGCAGAAGAGATGACTCATTAAAAACCTTTTTCTTTCATGAGAACCATCATATGTTTCCAGTGTTTCCTGTTGTTAAATCCTTGCACATCACAGCTTGACAATTTTTGGTCTTCAGGAGACACGTCCCACTGTTAATGCATACAGCTCCTCTCAGCGCAAGCCCAGCTCTGCCCCCGCAGCAGTGCCAGCACCTCCCTGCTCTTGGCTCCAAACCCTCTCTGGCACAAATGCGTGGGGAGGGACTCCTGCCACTCTCAGCCTCCTCAAGTAGTTTTGGGAACCACAGGCATCCAGGCTCAAAAGCAAACACTGGAAGCCAGTTTTGTAGCAGACAATGTTCCTGGACTCCACCAGCAGCATCTTCAGACTCAGTCACCTTTAAAAAAAACTAACTCCACGAACGTTGCTCGCCTATACATACATGCACACACAAAAATACTTATTAGCTTAATAGGGTGAGTATCAAAATGTAACACTAAATTATCTGACATCTTTATTGCTTAGAATGACAGATTCAAACAAAGCTAACCCTTTAATTATGTTTATATAATGTAATTTGGCACAAGTCATAAAGCACCCCTTTGGCAATGCCAGATTAAATATTTTACATTTGCTTGGGCAGCACATTACAAGATTGGAAGCGGTATTTTTGCCTGATGCTCCAGAGCAGCGACTGCAGTAGTGTGGATGGGAACAAGGCTCAGCACAGCAGCTTTCCCCAGCAGGGATCTCTGCCATGGGACTCACTCTGGGCTTATGGGGACCCCAACCTCGCACCCTGTTTTGCAGAGCTCCCCTTCACATCCTCTCACCCAGGAGGTTGACACTACTAGTGTTTTCCAAGAGCAAAACAAAAGCCGATGCTGATGCCAACAGTACCAGAGGTGTCTCCATTACTGCTGGAGGGGGTTTCCTGGGGCAGACACCTTTCTGCCCACTGGGACTTCTCCAAGAACTCCTTTTGTGTACAGAAATGGGGGTTTTCACAATTTACACCACAAAAATGTTGGCTAATAGGCTTTGAGAAAGTTCATAGCCGAGATTTCAGGGAGAGGATGAAGCACCTTGAGCTGATCTGCAATAGGGCAGGGAAAAGAGAGTAGTCTTAATGTCCAGATTCTCAGGGCCCATCACTCCTGAGTATCTTCCCAAGAAAAAGGAGTTCCCCGTGCCAGGTTTGGTGTCTGAGTTCCTCTGTAGAAAGCTCCCCAAGGGTCCCACCTCCACACTCTGTAACCCCATTCAGTGGTGAACTAGAGAGGAGAGTGATCCTTACTTATTTCAAAGGGATATCAAAGAATAAACACAGCTCTTACTCCCAGAACAGTGAAGGCCATGAAGCCACCCCTCCACTGTCAGCACATCAGGTAAGTAGATGTAGTTGAAATTAGAACAAAGCCACTCAAGATCCCAGATAGCCATTTCACAGGACACCACAGACTGGTTGTCGTTACCAAGGGTCTGTATTTTCCACAAGTCACCACCACCATTCTGCAGACCTCAATCCTCTCTCAGCCCTCTGACACACCTGCTCACTCCGACCATAACCACTTACTCCAAAATATGTGAATCTGCCACTCCCAAGGGCCAGGCTAGTCCAGCCTAACCACATGGGTCCTGCAGAGAGGTTTCTCTGGCCAGGTTCTGCTGCTACAATTGCAGGGTAGCACAGAATGATATTCATAAGCAAATGCAGCACAGTAGGAGCCAGCCAGTACAGGAAAAACATAGTTGCCCTTGGTAGATGTTGGACCGTTTGTATTACAACCTGTTCCACATTTTCCTATTAACTTTCTTCCATTCTACATACATCAGTCAGCTCTTTACTTAGTACCAGCAGGAGCTTGAGACCGCGCACCCACATGTTATAACACCGTAAAGCTCCAAAATTTAACAGAATTCATTCAAGTTTTTGTGCAAGATAGACCTTCATACACCAAATATGGATGTTTCCTGGCTTGCACATCATTGCCATGCAAGGTTTCTTCCATGTTCCAAGAATTCAGGCAGCAAGCACCCTGCCTTGGTTAGCCTATGAGCCCACACATCACCTCCCCATCACCCCAGTGTAGCCCATTAAGCACACCCATGCAACTTAATTTCTTTTTCAGATGGTACCTGCACCACTTACTTTGTCTTACCAGTAAGTTCTGGCTGAGATGGTTTTTCTTCTTATTTCCCGTTTGCTTATCTGACCCTCATGTGTCAGCTTTGACACACAAGGTACAGCTTGGCCCTGCCTTTTACCATACACCTTGCTCTGACAGTCTCGTAATCAAGATGAAGACTAGCTTCACATCATTGCCTCTATAGATAAGGGTAGAGAGTGGGCAAGACAACAGGCAAGACCCTTTTCTTATAGAAAATCCACTGACTCCTTCAGAACTCCACAGATGCAAAACACCGAGAGGGAAAGATATTACCCAGCCTCCATCTCAATCTCATATACTGTTGAAACACCTTAATGTAAAATCATAAAGATGACACCTTGTAGGAGATGACTAAAGTGGTTTTGTTTGGATTTTTTTGTCGGTATTTGTTTGTTTGTTTCTTGCCTTGCCATCTCTGGAGTGTGAGATTCTATCAACAATGATAGGATCTGCATTTTTCTGAAGCTGCCACCAGTACATAAAAAGCAGGTGCTGCACTACTGGGAGAGATGGGACTAGGGGGTGGGGGGAAAAGCCAAACCAAAACCATGCAGGTGTTCAGCCTAGCAAAGGGTTGTCTGCAAACAGGGAGATGGAAAGCCACATTCAGAGTCTGCTAGCACACCCAGCATAAACTTAGTGTAGCCCCACTCATCTCCTTAAGATCAGACCTTACTGCCCGGAGCGGTCAGACGCTCACATTAACACACACTTTGTGTAGTGCATTCACTGCACAACGTAAAGTAGGTAGCAGTTTGAACTGCTCGTTAGGTACATCAACCTGGATGCTGCAAGTAGTACCTGAGTCACTCTTCACCATCATAATAAAGCAACGGCTGTAGAGACATCAAGAATGAATGAGAATACAGCACAGACAACAGGAACTTGAACTTCTTTAGGAACATCTGGAGCCAAATGGTGAAGACATCAAAATTAAAAAATAAAATAATTCAAGTGATCCCCAAAACAATGCACAATGTACAAGTTAGAGCAGAACACTGCCTAATGGAAAGGGAAGAGACCTTTGGAGCACCAAGCAGAGCAGTAGTTTACAAATTCTGGAGTATGCCCTGTTTACATCAAAGCATTTAAATTACAGAATGAATAAATCTACCCAGACAAAATTTCCTTCAGTTCTTCAAAGACAGCCTCGACTGTTTTGTCAAAGCACTTTCCCTTTTGTCTTCATGTAAATTATTGTGTGAAAAAAAAAAAGTCAATTAAGAGAGAATATGAGTTATGAAATATTTCCCTGTGCATAAGCATACAAGCTTGCAAATCTTATTGAAATTCCGTTGAGTTACGTTGCCCACACAACTTGCAATCTTAACGAAAGCCACACAAAAGGCTTTCCTCCCCATTGTTTACATGAACATTTTGGAAATGGGGCATACAGTGCTAGGCAGGAAGGGAGAGACAGGAGTGAAATGTCGTTTGTGTAGCTAATAAAACAGCAAGCCTTCCATTTGTTTTCTTTCGTCCTATAGAGCCATTTCTGTTTAAGACTTAGGTGCTCTACTGGTAGCAGAGCTGGTGACAAGCATTTTGACTGCAGATTATTAAAGCATGTGGGCTCATCTAGTTTTAACTATGAGAATGTTTCCCAGCCATTATTCATGATAATGGTTTAATTCATGATTTAAGAGGTTGATATATAACAACAAAGGGACAGAAAGCCCAAAAGAGACTGGCTGTACCATTGACCTAACTCATCTAAAGACTACAGCAACCCTAGAAAAACATTAATTTAATCTGAATTCAGGGGTTTCTGATGCTTGCAATGAACTTGGCTGAAAGAAACCTAATTATTTTCATACTTCTTTACATAAAGTTACCAGTACTGCCTAATTACATGAGTAATAACAGACAACAAAGTCTCCCTCTCACACATTCAGAACTGTGGAAAGACTTTCATGCAGCAAGGAACGGTATATATATAATAATTAAGACGGACATCAATGAAAGCAAGAAGGGGCATGAGCTTCAGGAAATCTGCCAAACCATTGGGGCTTCTGGCAGAACATCCTGAACGTCTGCAATCTACTCGTCCAAATTTGGGCATCAAACATCTTAGTGAAGGCACCCTATGCAGGTCAGTAGTGTCACAGGAAGAGGGGACAGCAGCTGCCCCCTCCTGCCCTGACAGCTGAGTTCACCCACTTCAGCTCAAAGAGATCAGTGGCAGAGAAACTGAAAACAAGTAAGAAATTCTGAGCAAATAGCTCGGGGGAAAAAAAAAAAAAAGCTATCAGAGATGCCCATCCTCATGTCCCAGGAATTATGGTTGGTCCAGCTCCGTCCTTCCACATCTAGATGGGCTTGCAGACCATTTCTGAAGATACAGATGGGAAGAAAAGGCCAGGCATCCCAGAGTTTCTCATTTCCCTCTATCCCCAAATATTCAGATGAAGTGAATGAGGAAGAATCCAGATTTACTTTACAGGTACCCTTAGAGCAGGGTGACTGCAGCAGCTTAATACTGCTCCACACATTTGTAATACCAATACCAAACCTTTCTACTACTCTCAAACCTCTTGAAGGCAAAGGATGTCTGACTGCTCATCAGAAAGAGCTCTGAGCCAGCTCCAAGCTGCTTCTCCTGCCTCTTGGAAATCCCACTTTGTCTCCTCACTGTTGAGGAAGTGAGGGGAAATGGTTAAACAGTTTGATCTAGATCTTCTGTTGATTTCAATAGGATAGTGATCATTTACAAGAGGAAATAATGCCACCAACAGGTGAACTAGTGTTTTTCCTGATTTACACCAGAGAGGAGTGGGATTCACTGTCAGCAAGGAAACGGACCATCAGGGCGTGGATGAGATCTCCTCAATTACTAGGTGTGTTTTGCTTACGAACCTCATGTTTATGCTAGAGTAACAAGAGAATCATAGAATTGTTTGGGTTG
>NW_010260402.1:0-267 GCF_000690775.1 Eurypyga helias
GCCCGACACGCGTGGGCGGCTGTGAGGGGGGCACTGGACACACGCGTGTGCTGTGCGGCTGCCCGGCGCTGGGGGGGGCTGGGCACACGCGTGTGTGTGTGCTGGGGCTGTGTTCACATGTGTGGGCACCGGGACATGTCCAGGGCCTGTGATCACATGTGTGTACACATGGATGTGTGCTGGGGCTGTGCTCACACGTGTGTGCACCGGGATGCATTCAGGGCCTGTGCTCACATGTGTGTACACATGGATGTGTGTTGGGGCTGG
>NW_010260402.1:298-1077 GCF_000690775.1 Eurypyga helias
ACCTGTGCTCACAGGTGTGCACACATGGATGTGTGTTGGGGCTGTGCTCACACGTGTGTGCACTGGGATGCATCCAGGGCCTGTGATCACATGTGTGTACACATGGATGTGTGTTGGGGCTGTGCTCACACGTGTGTGCACTGGGACACATCCAGGGCCTGTGATCACATGTGTGTACACATGGATGTGTGCTGGGGCTGTGCTCACACGCTTGTGCACCGGGAAACATCCAGGGCTTGTGTTTACACGTGCGTACACATGGATGTGTGCTGGGGCTGTGTTCACACACGTGTACACATGAATGTGTACTGGGGTTGTTCTCACATGCGTGTGCACTGGGACACGTCAGGACCTGTGCTCACACATGTGTACGCACAGAGAGGTACTGGAGCTGTGCTCACACGTGTGTGCAGCGGGACGTGTATAGGGTCCCTGTTCTCACACACATGTATGCGTGGACACATACTGGGTCTGTGCTCACACACGTGTGCACCCAGACGTGTGTCAGGGCATGTGCTCACACGCGTATGCACATGGACACGCACCAGGGCCCCTGCTCACACGCGTGTGCATCAGAACATGTCCAGGCCCCCTGTGCTTGCACACATGTGTGCACCCAGACATGCACTGGGGCCCGTGCTCACACACGTGTGCACCAGGACACATCCCCAGGCCCCTGCTCACACGCGTGTGCCCTCCCGAAGCCCCGCCCACGTGCACCTCGTTCCCACGCCTGTGCTCCGCTCCCCCCACGTCCCCCCGGTGTGTCCCCGCCGTCG
>NW_010260403.1:0-210 GCF_000690775.1 Eurypyga helias
GGGTTGGGTTGGGTTAGGTTGACCCACGTTGGGTTGAGTTGACCCGGGTTGGATTGGTTGAATTGGTCGGGGTTGATCCATGTTGGGTTGACCCAGGTTTGGGTTGTTTTGACCCAGGATTGGGTTGAGTTGGGTTGATCCAGGTTGGGTTGGTTGGGTTGGTTTGGGTTGACCCAGGTTTGGGTTGGGTTGACCCAGGTTGGGATGGCC
>NW_010260404.1:0-50013 GCF_000690775.1 Eurypyga helias
TTCTATGATTCTATGATTTTGTCTTCATCAGAAAGGTGATGAAAGACCTCAGTCTAGAACTGAAAGTGTAGACATAAGCACACTAATTCTGTATGCTATGCAGGAAGTTTGGGATGATCTGGGTTATGAAACACGCTGGAGGCCAGGTGCCCACAAAAGCTGCTCTATTATTCTCCTCCTCAGCTGAACAGGGAAGACAAAACACAATGAAAGGCTTGTGGGCTGAGATAAGGACAGGGAGAGATTATTCAGCAATTACTGTCACAAGCAAAACAGGCTCAACTGGGGAAAAAGTAGTTAATCAGAGTAGAAGAGAACTAAAATCTTAAAACACCTTCCCCCCAAGCAGCACAGGGGGATGGGGAGTGGGGGTTGTGGTCAGTCCTTCTCAGGGCTGCACTCGGTCCACTCTCCACCGAGCCTGGACTTGTATTTGGGATTGCCCCAACCCAGGTGCAGGACCTTGCACTTGGCCTTGTTGAACTCCATGAGGTTGGCAGTGGCCCACCTCTCCAGTCTGTCCAGGTCCCTCTGGATGGCATCCCTTCCCTCCAGCGTGTCGACCGCGCCACACAGCTTGGTGTCGTCGGCAAACTTGCTGAGGGTGCACTCCATGCCACTGTCCATTTCACTGACAAAGATGTTAAACAGCACTGATCCCAATACTGACCCCTGAGGTATATCCCTCATCTCTGGTCTTCATTTGAACATTGAGCCATTGACCACCACTCTCTGAGTGCGACCATCCAGCCAGTTCCATATTCACTGAGTGGTCCATCTGCCAAATCCATGCCTCTCCAATTTAGAGACAAGGATGTCATGGTGTGTGACATTAGTACTGGCAGATCTTTAACATGGGAACTATTGCTCAGTCCTGTCCCCTGCATGGTGCTATGTGAGTTACCACCTCCAAGATTCCCATAAGTAGGTTAAAAATTGTTTTGAAACTCATACTGTATTACAAAATACAGGAGGATGTATTATTTAAGAATTTCAGCATACAAGTTATTTTCACTCTAGTCATATGTCTATATGAGGTCTGTCCTGAGGCATGTTTTGAGGAGGGTGTTTGCATTAGATGACCTGCAGAGGTCCTTTCAAACCTGAATGCACTGATTTTGTGAGCCGTGGACTGGTGTCACTGGCATTTAGTCAGGGCTGAGCTGTACCATGCTGTCCTGGCATCAGTCATTCAATGGGATCTCTGTCATTCACTAGCTGACTCTTCAGTCACCACCGTGTCCAGCACGGTTCTCATTTCTCTTCCAGAATTGCTTCTGAGAGCCCATTTAACTTCTGGGTGACCTCACAGGTAGGTTTACTTAGTTTCAGTTTTACACTGGATCAAAGAAATGTTGCCTGACAAGATCAGAAAACCTGTGTGGCAGCTGCCACTGGTATCAGAACTTGATTCCATTTTATGAGTAGTCGCTCTTGGGCAGCTGTAACTTGCCTTCCCGAGCAGCATGAACTTGCAAGGCTTCAGATATGAACCAGAGGAATTTCTGCTGAGCCCTGTGCTTCAGCTCTGTTTCATTATTTCAC
The DNA here is from genome assembly GCF_000690775.1 of Eurypyga helias. Classification (NCBI taxonomy): domain Eukaryota; kingdom Metazoa; phylum Chordata; class Aves; order Eurypygiformes; family Eurypygidae; genus Eurypyga; species Eurypyga helias. The sequence goes on from NW_010260404.1 coordinate 1,546, forward strand.
ACATTTACAAAGGAATAAGAATATGGGTAATTACAGGCCTTTTTTTTTTCTTTTGCAAGTATACCACAGTCTCCTCGGCCTGGAGGTGCTGCTGTATGCAGCACATAATAAACAGTCCTAGCCAGATGTACAACTTTAGGACATCTTAAGATCCACACAAAGCATTCTTATGGCCATAGATGTCTGCTTGCATCTGGAATCCCTTGGCAAAAATATCCACCACTATCTGGAACTTTCCCTGCTAAATGAAATTGCCTCTCTTCGAAAGGCCCACTTTGGACTGCAAAAGTCAAAATCATGTCCCTAGAGATAATCCTACATCAGGAGGCCCATACTTCCAAAGGAGACAAAGACTGGATACCCCTAGATATATTTGTCAAGACTGCCAACTGACATTTCTTCTGCTATACCTACTCAGCCAGTCATGCTACTCCTCTCTTGCCTCAGTGGCTGGCAGGCTGAGCGCTGGCAAAACTTTACTTGTAATAGGCCATTTCAAATAACAGTATGGGCTCTGACCCTGGGTACAGACCCCATCCCCAGGTGGAAGACCCTGCAGAAATTATAATAGTCTATTAAGTCTGTAACCCAGGATACAATACCAGTTTCCATTTTCAGTCAGAACTGGGACAAGTATTTCAGCTGTTGCAAGATACTCCAACCAAGAAACACTCTCTAGAAATTGTGGTCCTGTAGGGTGTAACCTCACCAAGCCTATCGTCTCGTTGTGTCAAAACTTCAATGCAAACAGGTCCGTTTTGGGCTGGGTTTCTAACCTCCCACCACTGAAACCATTGCTGGGAGGTTGCTAGCTGTAGCTGATCAGTATGCATAGCCAGGCCAGGTTTGAGCCAGTCTTCTGGGTCGCTCCCATCAGCTGCAAGGCAGTACGGCTACTCCTTCCTCAAACCACACAACTCCGTTAACCACGATAAATCAGTTCCCTCTGTAGCGTGAAAAACATAAAAAGGGATTATTATTTCTGCAATAAGAGTCAATGAACATGTTCATGTAAATGATATTCCCACCCCTCACAAGATAGGTGTCCAAAATTTTTGAGTTGTTCAACAGTCCTGCTGTGGCTGTACTTTGTCTTCTTGAAGTGGATTGAAGATGCTTTTCACAATAAACACAAAAATAGAAGATAATAATATTTTGGCTTGTGAAGTGGGAGGAGAGTTTGATTTTTCTAATTACAAGATTTAAAAGTAGGGATAATGAGAGTTTTTAGATGACAATGATCAACTTTGTGCAAATAGAAACTGAATTTTCGCAAAAACATTCAAAGAAAAGCAATTCTTTTGTGAATACTTCTGAATTAATTTTAAAAAATCACTTCTTGGCAAAAAGCTAGATTTCATGCATTGCATTAATGAAGTTAACAGTAATGTCCTTAAGCATATAGAAGAAGCTAACTTTTTTATTAGCTCCCCAATGATGTTTTTTTCTTAAAAAAAGGACTGTCAGGTGAAGGTTGAAAATAAATATAAAGATAATATTGATGCAGATAAAAGATTAGGAGATGTATTCAAATATGTGGATACACAGCACGTACCTTGTAAAAACATGAAAGCACAAACTGAATTTTCATTGGCAGGAATAAATACTATTGCATAATCAAAAAGGTTGCTTTCACCTATAAATTCTTTATGAAGAGATGAAAAGACCTGGTTTAGTATTGGAATTATTAATTCATTATCATAAACCAATATATATCAAGGGTTTTTTTCTACTGAATATTTTATTTTGCTTTTTCAAAATCTTAGAAGATTTTAAGAAGAGATACACTGTTCAAAGGAACACGAGAACTGAGAAGGCTCAGGATCTCAATTCCACAGCTACATAATATTTAGGTAATTGTAATATTCAGTAAGCAATTAATTAGTTACCTACAAAATCTAAGCAAAGTGCTTTCCAAGATATAACATCTGACACCACTATTCGTATTGTTTCCAACAGTTACAGCTTTATGTATAGATAACTCTAAATAAGCAAAGGTAATGAGCTTACTTACCTTAAAGTATTTGAAATATTAACTCTATTTATTCACTATACTTCATCAAGTTTGACAAGGGAGGAAACTAAGATTTGGGGAGCTAATATTTATGAAGTCCTGATATGAACCAGCTGGAAACAGTATTTGTGTACTCCAGAAGATAATATTATCTAATGATGAATATTTAGAATTTTTAGTCATGTAAAATTCTTTTGGCTCATAGAGAATTTGTAATAATCAAAAGGCAAGCACACTTCATCTTTCAATCAGCATGTTTCCTTGTGCTTTTTTTCTGACCCAGGAATATTTTTTACTCCTAGTGCTTTTTTTTTTTTCTCTCTCTCTTTCCCAAAGCAACACAGTCCTGCATCTTCATCAGTTCCAGTCATGAAAACCTCTTTTGTTGAGTTGTTTTGCTGTATGTGTTCAGAATTATTATTAGTTGGTTCATTAATTTCTCTTTAAAAAGAAAACCATGTGAGAGCTCTATAAAGTATCTGGATATTAAACTCTACAACCTGCTTGTAAGGTAACAAGAGGCATACATAACACGTAAGAAACACACACCCCAGCAAGATACAGCTTTTACTGTAGTTAAATTGGATTTAAATTTATGTATGCTAAATAACACCTGTATTAACAAGTAAGGATCCACACTTAGCCAATCTATGAAAGCCAAGTAACCGTCACTGCAAAATACAAGTGAAACAACCCAAAATGATGGGATTGTAATAGTCACATTCATGAAAACAAAAAGTGCTTGGGAAATAGGTAAGCAATTAAAAGTAACTTATGGAAGATAAACATTTTAGGGTGCAATTTCTTTTCAGCTAGGGAATTCAACATGAAGTATTTAGGATCTGCAGGGATCTGAAGAGAAGATAGCTTTTAGGGGCTGCTAGAGGGAAGAGGTGCCCATTTTTCATCTGAAAGAGCCACAGACCATTCCCTATGGAGAACCCTGTACACAGGGACATCATAATGTTCCCAGAGCTCCCACACAAAGTCCACTCATCCTGGTATTCATCCCTGCCTATGTCGGAGTGTACCAGAGCAGAGAGCATTCAAAAATGAGCTTCAGCCAGCAGAGAAATCCATGTGATCTGTGTCAAGGCCCCTCTGTTCTGGGAACTATTCAGAGGCACAATGTAAGGAAGACCCAGAATAATTGCTTTGGCAATGACAGAGGCAGCCCTTTCCTAGTTTTTACCTTTCCAAAGGCCCTTTATTTCTTTCTCCTTTATGACTACCTGTCTGGGCATGTCATACAATCAACAGCAATCACAAGGCTCCCAGGAAGAATTAAAGTTAGAGGATGAGATGTCACTGCCAGCAGAACAGTTTTTCGAACCTGCAGATGGTTTTTGAGGAGCTCTTGGGAAAGATACTCAAGCAGGGAAAGGAAGTTATGAGCTGGATGAACTAAGCTGCAAAACTGGCTCTAAAATATCATTGCTTTGCCATAAACATCCACCAGCATCCATGCCCTCAATGTTTTTCTCTTATTTCTGGGTGGTATTTACGATCACTAGCCTGCTTAGATCATCCTGTCACCCTAGTTCTGAAAGGAAGGCTAAGACAAAGCAAATCTACATAACTGTCCCACAGGGTATTCTTCTGACCCACTATGAACAGAGCCTCAGCAGCACAGAGCTACCAGCACCCATTCTGGATCCCCTCCTGCAACCCATGAGTCTCTTGCCAGGATGCTGCAAGGCTGGGGCGGGCAGCAGTGGGAGCCATAGGACAGACCGGGTCAGGGACGGGACCTTCCCTAGCAGCCTTGTCCCTCTGTGAGCAGCAGAGCTGGGCCAGGGATGGTGACGGATCACAGCAAGCACTCCTCCCACATGTCAGTGCATACTGGAGTGAGTTCAACACAGGATCTCTCTACATCAAATTGCAAGTCAGCGTAAATGGCAGTATACAGGTCAGGGGGTAGAAATGCATTGGGAAGGAAAAAGGAAGCAGCAACAAAGCCACCCTCAGTAACTGAGTATCCTGCCCACTGCCTTCTCTCTGTGTTAATGGCCTTGCAGCAGCGAGAGGACAGTCCGTCAGAGGACGGTGGGGAGGAGGCTCTCACTCTAAGCTGTATGCTGCAACAGCAGAGCCAAGCGAGCTTTGACAGCAGGTTTGCCCAAATGCACTGCTAGGATGATAGGCATCTGAGATAGGCTTGTATGTGGTGATTTATAAATGGAACAGGGAAAGACTGCGATAAAGAGGCTGTTGCAAGGTGGAGAAACACATGAAGAGACTGCTATCAATATTATGGTAAAGGAGTGATTCACCTAGCAATCACTCAGATATACTGCTGCTGCTTTTGTCTCGTAAGTTTTCTGTATTTCTTATTAGAATTAAGTGCTTATAAATAGAAAAATGTTGCCTATTTAAAGGCATCCAGTGAGTATAGTTCAGTGAATTCAAAAATGTTATATATAAGGACCAAGCAAGTTGTGTAGTTATGCTTAACATTTTAATAAGTATCTCAGGTATTTAAGCCCAACTGATACTGCTGTCAACCATATCTCATAGAAGGTTTATGGTAACTTGCCCTGGTTTTGCTGAAAGCCCTCCACCATATCCAGAGAGGTACTGATGACCCAGTCCACTGAGCTGTATCTCCACTATTTGTGGAAGATAAAGGACTACAGGTAACTGGACTTTCTCAGCAAAGGGATCAGAGAGTGTGTTCAGATCTCAGACACTAGCATGTGAGGCTTCACAATAGCAGAAAGTTCAATAAATGCCACTGGCCAGGTTGTGGCACTGGTTCTCCTCACTCCTACCTAGAATATGAAAGGATGCAGAAGTTACAGCCATTGAATTAAGGGCAGAGATTTAGTTTTGGCACCAAATAGCCTCATTAAATATATTTCACCCATGTTTCTAACACTGTTAATCTGTTTTAAAGCGCTGTGAAATTTGAAGCCGCACATAAAAATAAACTTCTACTGAACACATGCCCATTAACACAGACTGAAATGACATCTCTAAAGCTTTGCATCATTTCAGCAGTACTGTTTATCACATACATATACTTAGACAATTTTGCCACCATAGGTAGTTAAGGGATAATAAAACAGGAGTCATTGTTATAAGGTAACAATCTAGTTGCAGATCTCAAGTGCAGCATCCACAAGGACACAGGTCAATTACTATCAGTATAATATCAGATGAATATTAAATGAATTAATTTCACCTTTCTTTGCTTCTCCCATTGTTCATGGCACTTCCTCACGCTGCATTCAGATGCAGAGCTGAGAAGCTCAGGAAATACCCGAAGGTCAAGGAGTACTGTGTATGCTTGAGAACAAAAGGGATGATATTGCTGATGTTCAGTGTTTTCTAAACACTAGATGCCAAAAAGATCTCCATGTGTGTAGACACTGAACAGCAAAGAGCAGGATTAAATAACTGATTACATTTTGGCAGAATGCAATGAACTTAAAAATGAAGGGAACTGACTTTGAGGATCTGAACACAGCTGGTGACCAGAATGTGATGCGTCAAAGTCTGTGAAGCAAGCCACATTGCATCTAAAAAGTTGTACCAAAGAACTGGGAATACTTTCTGAGTTTCTATAGAAAATCTTTTTCTACTGCTGTGAAGCAATGCATTTGATAGGGTAGATTAAGTAACAGCAACCCAACTGTTGTAATTAGCATCTCCTGATGGCAATCCCTGGAGACAGTAACCATTTAAGTGTTTAACCAATGAGTAGAGGCTTTTAAGGTGCTTCTGAAAAATCTGTTGGAAACTATGTTGGGTCAGCAACCTCTGTGATTGCCTAACCTTCCCCATTGTTTTGCTTCCTACATGTCCAGCTGACACTCCCAGGGGTGTATTCCCATCCACAACTGAATCTTTCAAGTAGAAAAGGGTGTCACATAATAATGTGGCTCTAGGGACTTTCTGGCACCATTTATTGAGACTAAATAGCATTTTATTAGTCGCCTGGGAGTATTTATGTTGGTAGATGTTGCAGGTATCCATGAACTTGAGAATGAAATTCAGGTTTGGTGGCAGTTATATCAAGGCAATTACAGAAATTTTCCATCTTTATCTGCTGTACTTAGCTTCATCTCTGTAAATGGCAAGAGTTATCACCTTAAAATAGAGAAAATAGCACTATTGGGAGAATAGGAAAGTAGAATGTTTTTTTTTTCTGTTATAACATGGATGGAGTCATCCATTCTCTGGATGGAATGAAAATAAAGGAATTATTTAGAAATTTCCTTAAAGAGCGATTACTCCATGTGTCATTCATTCGACCAGCACACGTAGTTCAGTGCCAAAGGCAGAAGACAAGATGCTTGCTGGCTTCAGGAGATGAGAAGAAAATTGGTCATGTGTTGATGCTGGCAATACTTGAGCATTCAGCCAAGACAAGGTGACTATAGATACCTTGAAATTCAACACCACCAATGGAGATTCTGAAATCTCAGAGGTAGGCTCCCACAAACACTAATTGGGTGCATAACTCCTTTCTGTGTCTCAAAATCACCATTGCCACACCATTGTTTTGCATCTTTTATTTGTTCCTTCCACAGCTTCACTCCGTGATTTTCTTTTGGTGGGGAATCTACTATAGCTTTCCATCTGAGTTTCTCTTTGCTGTCTACAGTGGGTTTTTGCTTTAGAAAATAATGCATCTGTTGCCCCAGTAAAAGTTATGTAATTCTCCATTTAGCCATACAGTTTTTCTCTCTCTTTTATGTTTTCCTGCTCATCGGTATGCACACCATCTGTGCCTCTACTACAATGTTCTTACATGGCCTCCAGGCTTAGTTACTGGTTTTAAAGTTTTATTACTTTGCCCTTCAGTCTCATGCTAATCATTTTGCTCACTGGTTTAAAAATCTGCCCTTTCAAACCTTGCTGTTAGCATGACAGCCACAGAGAAATTCAGCCCCCTTGTCCTGATACGATATCAAACCTTATTGTATGGTGATGGCTGGTAATCAATGGAAATGCTCTAATAACAAGAACTACGCTAAGCTGTTACATTCCATAGAAAACAAATTTATTAATTACAAAAGAACAGGATAACTTGCCAGGAACACAGAGTAAGAGCAATATGAGTGATTATAAACCAAGAAATGCTTTTAAACCATACTCGGTCACTTTTTATAATTCAATGATTGAGAGATCTCAGACAGTGCCTACAGCTAATGTATGTGATGGCAGCTGTAAATACATTTTCACGGCTCTGTTAAAACCCCAGACTCTAATCGTGCATTGTGAATCCTGCAAATCGACCCTCAAATTTAAATTCTGCCCAATTCAGCTAGGGAGATTTTGAGACTGGGAACTCAAACAGGCAGATCGCAAGGAACACCAGGGCTCAGATGGGCTGGACAATTTCCTCAAAACCAGAAATATTTTGCGGCAAAGCTGGGTCACTTTCAGGCTGCAAGAGGAATGAAGGTTTTCTGATTATGGCACTGAGCAGCAAGATGAAAGCATAAAACCCAGCTCTGCCAGAGGTTGCATGTATATCCCTGGGCAAGTCACATCACCTTTCTGTGATTCGTGTCTGCAGCTACAAAGAGTGAATCATTATTTTTCTTCCTCAAGCATTACTGAGTGAGAGCTCCTTCGGAGTTGGACTTTTTCCAGCTGTATGTTTGTGGGGGACCTATCACAAAAGCGTTTTATCTAACGGAGACTTCCAGATGTTACCGTGGAATAGATCATTAAGGCTTCTACTTAATGTGGTACGAAGAAGAAAAACTGTAAATGATCTTTTTAATTTTACTTCTCTAATGTAAGCTGGGAATAATGCACACTGGAATATCTGGATTTATAAATTTGATGTTATAGAGGAGCAAATGAGGGCACAATCATGACTTAATCATTCTGAAAGGCTTCATTATCTAAATACGATTTTGTTTATGGCTGTTTTCAAGTTTGTGGAACATGAAAAAGAAAACAAGAGATACTTCATTCTGAGACTGATGAACACATTAACATTTATTGTGGAAATAGCAACGGACTTTGCAGGAATACAGACCGCTGCTTTTGTACCCTCTCTGTATTCTTGAGGGAGAGTACAGTGGAGGACTTCCCTACAAAGTTATTCTCAATGACAACTGAGTTACTCAGCAATGCTTTATTTCATATTAAATATGATTAAATTTTATGATCTATTACAAAATCTTTCTCATTGTTTTCATTTAAAGGACAAACAACTAAGCTCTTCCCATGTAAAAGAAAGAAAGGAATAAATATAATTAAACAGAATTTTATGCCATTTTCATCCTATTCCATCTGTTCAATTTGCATTACTACAGTTCCAGTGTATTACTAGTTCTTTTCCATCAGAAATAATGAAAACTTAAAGTGAAGCCATTGTTATTTATATAAAAGACATTTGCTAACCCAAGGCCTTGAGGAAGGATTATTTTAAACTCCAATTTAGTTACTTATCAGAACTATAGCGGTTGATTACAAGGTTAATATAAGCATAAAAATTTGGAAGAAACCAATTCCAATGTGGTTATACTGATAGCACTGAAAAGAGCAACATGCTATATTTTAAATATCCAAACACCAATTAAGTCAAGGTTGTATTTCCAAATTAGGATGAATTTTGGAAAAATTGTGGCATGATCAACAGTAAATTAATTTTTAAATAATTTCCAAATACAAAATTTTGGAAATGTGTGTGATATGTTTGAAATACATGTGTCAATGCCATACAAATTAGACAATGAAACACTGTTAAATATGTTGCCAGATCACAATGATGGACGGAACTAACAATAATAATTAGAGAAGTTTTGAAAACATTATCCAGCAAGATCTGCTTCCTTTCTTTTTCTTAATCCAGAAATTACTCTCTGTTCTCTCATGTAAAACTATTTACATTAATTATGAATCTATTAAAAAAAATCAAAAACGTTCTTGTGTACTGAGTTTATGAAGCAGTTATGCAAATGAGTTATTTTTACTAGAGGGGAGGCCAAATATTGTCAGCATTTCTTGGTGCAACACACATCATGTTCAGATACTCTCCAGTATGGATTTTTCCTTCAGACTCTTCCATGCTATCTTAGACTTGCATATGGAGGCATATGTAGAGATTTTTTTCAAAACAGTGTGATGAAATAGTGATTTTGTTCTAGCCATACCTCCCATTCCAGTAGCACTACTGAAAACTGACTTTAGTGTGGATTAAAATTCCACTTATGCTATTTGCTGAATATTGGAATTCTTGTTCCTCTTTTTAAGCTTTTCTCTTTCAGACTAATCAAGAACACTCACTTTCACTATCAGGCAAATGGCGTACTCTTAGGGCATTATTGTGACCTAAATTTCTGTGTCAAATAGGTTTTAGAACAGGCATGATGACGTACATTATTTCTTAATAGCATATGTGCAGGAAGAGCGAGACTGATGGTTATAGATAGAATTATCTGTCCTTGAAAGCTAATCAGGACTTAGTCAGGTGAGAAACACAGCAGCTATTGTGGAACAACAGCCTGTATAGCTCAGCTTTCCATTATGAGCCGCTGTCCCCAGATCCTAAATAACAGCAATTCGTTTGCTAAGCTCTTTCTGAATTATAGTTGCTTTCAAACGGATAATAATATTTGTTGATTTTTCATTTCTCTCAACTGTGTTTTCTGAAATGACTGCAAGCTGCCAGCATGATACACTGTCATTAAATTAGATTAAATGGTCCCTCTGCTTTTCTCAGGGCCTGAATCTGGGAAAATTTCAGTCTGGTCTCCCACCCACGCATTCTCATCCTGTTTCCCTCGTCCACATAGCATATGCTTCAGGTCAGGCCAGCTTCAGTGAGCAGCCAAGCAGGCACGTGTCTCCTGAATGAATTGCTTTAGTAGTAGTGAAATGGTAAGTGTGCTATAGTGCCATGCATTTGGAAATACTATAGTTTTGGAAATACTATAGTTTAGATTTCAATTAAGAAAATGCCTTGTATGTTGGCACCATACAAGGGTGGGGCAGTGCAACTAATTCAGTATTAAATGGTCCTGAGATTAAAGCTACAATCTTTTTTTTATGATATACAAATTCTTTGAGCTGCAAGACTGACCATGTAATTGCACCAGTGTGTAAGAGGCTCCTGTTTAAGCAGTGTTGTTTAGGGCATGACTCCTACTGAAAGAAAGACAATGTGGAAGTCTCCATGTGCATTAGCTCCTAAAAAAGTAAAACCCCAAATACAAAATACCCCAAAAAGCCACTTTCATCACAAATATTTTTATGAAATCAAATTCTAATTTTATCAAAATGCAAATTCATAAAACTCAGTCTGACTTTAGTATGTCCTGCCGCTTTTGTTTCTTTAAAATATAAAACACAGTCATTCTTCTGATCACAGCCATGCAATGAAGCATCCTGGAGCCTGTCGCTAGAAGAAACAGTTTGGGGTAAAGCTGTGATTCATTATTCTTATCATTCTTGTTCTTGGAATGCAAGAAAAAGAAATCCCTGAATTCTCTTTTACAAATTTCATGAAGCGATTTACATGAAGTGAAGAACAATTTAGCAAGTACTCTTTGCAACAGCATGGTGGCATTTCTGTACTCCTGTAGGTGACAGGCCAGATCCCCTGCTCTGGCTTAGCTCCATTATGGTCCAGCATCAGGATACTGAGAGTATATCGTATATCATGGCTCCTTTCTGGCAGTAGAAACCAAGATTATAAGTGGAAGAGATGTGCACTCACTTGTCTTTCCTCCCCTGTCACATAGACATATTCCAGCATGCACCGGAACCTGGAAAATGTAACCAGCGGTTTCTCCAAATGTCCTCCAGAGCATCGTCCCTTGTCTTATATTTAGATTAAAAACTCTTGTGATGCAAATGTCCTGATGTTAGTGTCCAGCAATAACACCAAAGGGTTCCTAATTAACATATCTTTCCCAATCAAACCTTCCCCAGTTCCCTCTGGGTTATATGAAAATGCTCAAGAAGGATTAGAGACAAGCGCCTGGTTCCTGGAGTCTTTCTGTGCTGCTCTGGGCCCTGTCTAGGCTGCTGCTGCTCAGACACCTCGCTGGCTAGAGTTCTGGTGTGGTTTTAAAACGTAACTACCAGTTATGAAATATGAAGCAGCTTCCTGAAATTGCCTGCCCAAGGACAAAATAAGGTCATACAAAATAAGATTATCAAAGCTTTACTTCTATAGAGCATTTATTTTTTAATAAAGGCTTCTCTGACATGACTCTTTCAAACTGAAGCAGCATGAAAGACACTCTCAACATAAATGAGGGCTGCTTCCTCACTCTAGTCCAATGTGAATTTGCTCTCTTCCTAAAAAAAAGTCATCTACACCCTTCTTAATTCAGGAATTTCTGTTCTTTCCAAGACTATTTGTGTAGCTCAGAATAATTACAAATCCAGAAATGTTCATGAGATTAAATTAAATTTTGAAAGATTCTACCAGGACACCAAAGAAAAATTTCTATTAATTTATATATTTACCTTAAGAAGGTTGATTATTCAGACTACTTATTATATTCATTAACATATGTTAATTATGTTGACACAGAACACACTGATTCTGTACTTGTAAAAGAGACTAATTAGGTATGTAATACCTTGATAAATCTTCAAAACACTTAAAATGGCTGCTACAGAATGAGATTCTATGTTCACTTTTCCTTTTTTTAACAGGTTTTATTTTGGCAGTGTACGGTGGGCTTCCTGACTATAAAAAGACAGGAATAAATTAGAAAGTGGCAAGAAAAGTAGCCAAAAAAAATAAACAGTTTGGCAGGCATGATCTTTGAAGTGACAGGAAAGGAATGTAACCTGAACAGCCGAGAGAAAAAAGGCAAAGATCAGATATGACAACTGTATCTAACTACTTCAGGAGAAGTAACATAAAATACAGGGAGGAATTACTTCAAGTGATTAAGAGTAGTATAATAAGGAGTAATGGGCTGAAACATGAAAAGGAAAATTAATTTATGTTAGACATAAGGAATAAAAATGCTGAAAGCAAGGACGATTAGACAATCAGAAGATTTGCCAAGAGGGGTAATTGGGGAACCATCATTAGGAATACTACAGAGTAGACTAGAGAAAACATTCACAGGTTTAACATTGAGAGCAAACCCTGTCCTAGTGCAGTGTTAAACTAGATAACTCCTGATAACCTTTACTAAGATACTATTTCAGTGATTGTCATGAAAAAGATGAGCTACACATGAACGTGGTTCAGTTGAGCTCTGATTTAGCAAGTTTTAGACAATGATTTCCGGAGCTGAATTCCTCCCAACACGCCTTAGTAAGGAAATGAAGACTGACAAAGCTAAGCATGGAAACTTGACAGAAAATGCCAGACAGAAATGATAAGAAACAAAATGCAAAAGAAGCAAATATATCTTCCATATCCATATGCTTCAGTCATAGTCACTGCCTTAATCATCCTGCTGACACGGCTTCATGCACAGACACCTGTTCTCATCTCTGAGAGAGCATACTGTGACACGCATGTGCATCCCAGTACACGGGCTTCCAGGACAACAGTCCAGGAGCCTTGCAAGTGTAATGAAGCCCTGAGCAACACTTCCAAATATGCATTAATTACTGAATGTTTACTTAGCTAAGACGAGCTGTAACTTCATCTAATTTTTTACTTTTTTTTAGCCAAAATCACCCTGGCACAGAGCAGAATGTAGTACTTCTCTGGGGTGTGGAATATACAGTAGCTCTATTATGAGCCCATGATAATTCATGAGCAGTTCTACCCCTCATCTTAATCTGTGATCTAATTTGGGATCTCATTTTCTTCCACCCTTATCCCATCTCCCCCTACATTATTCTCCAAAAAAAATACGCTCACAGAATACCAGAATAGAAATAGAAGTCTATAAATCTTTCAGAAGCATTTATAGAGCTGCTCTGCACTGTGGCATGCATTCAACTGACAGCTGCTGCATGCCTTTGTGTTCTCATTCATTAGACACTGCTGTCTGGAATAACACCGGCATAGTGGAATTCTTTATATCCTAATTATCCTTCTGCTCTTTCACTTGCTTCACAAGGTAGATACTTCGCAGGTAGATTAGGAAGAATGGCCAACATATTGCTCTGGTTAAACAGCAAAATGTCAAATGTTCTGCAAAACCTTCTCATAATTAAAAAAAAAAAAAGAAAGAAAGAAATCTGAGCAGTAGGTTAAGGTGGGTCAGTTTGTTTAGGGAAGGAATTAATGATAAGCATTCAGAGACACAATTAAGGTAAATGAAATAATGGCCTTTCTCTGACCCACAATATTTAGAGAATTTGAGGTATTTTCTAAAAAGGAAAAAAGGAGCAAGACCAACTGGTGGGCATAAAAGGGCTGTGGTTCTAAGAAAACACAAGTTAGGAGAAGAAAATAGCTTTGTTAGTTGAACAGTGCTGTTCTGTCAACTATGCCACAAATTTCAAAAGTATTGATGAAAATGATAGAGTTTTGAGGAGACCACCTCCATATAACTTAAATGTTTTGCCTTTACCTAAATACCAAGGAGGTCACTGTGTCACTCTTGGTAGCAAATGCAAGGCATAAGTCATCCAAATAAGGTCAGCTTCCAAAGAATCAGATGCCTGTGTTGGACAGCAATAGTTGGTGCACTGTATTTTTAATTTCCCTAATTTCCTAATTAAAAATCCTCCTTAGACAAAATGTCAGTTAATGATATTAAAATAAGACATAATTTCTCAATTCATGATTTATTGAAACATCCACAAGTCATGCCTTCTGATTTTTATACCTGCAGGACTACTGAGGATCTTAGCAAAAATATATGTTGCATTTATTAGTGAATCTCCAATACAACATTTACATTTTGAGTCTTAAGAAGTTGTGATTTCTGCAGCAAAGCAGAAAGAATTGTCACTCTTTGCTGTGTGCAGATGGGCACCATTTCCTGCACTGCATATCTTCAGGGTCTGCTGGCCTTGAGACTGTACTTTTTTCCATGGGGAAGATAAAGATGACACAGGGTATATAATTGTGGCAGTGGACTTTCAAATGGAGGCATTGCAGTAATATAGTCCTTCAGTACACTGGGCAACTATTAAAGCTGATGCTTGTTATAGTCTTTAAAGTAAAAATACAGCCTGACTTTCTTCTCTCAAAGTCTGCCATTTTCCTCAGTAAGGATTGATTTAGGAGCTTGAACTAAAGCAGAAAGGTTTCTAAGCTGTGGCAAGGGAGGATGAGACTGAGCTTCATTTTGTAAGTCAGCCATTCCTAAGAAATATGAAGTTGTCTGTTGAACTTTGTATATGTCTTTATACATACATTAGGTGGATGCATTCCTGGCCTAATTTTATACAGGAAGAGGTGTTGGCGTATTAACAGTGGCCACCTGTTTCTCACAGTCCAAATCTACGTTAGATACACTTTTTATCTCACTTGTCACAAATGCAGCTATTTTCCAATCTTTCAATACTTACAGATGTCGCTCCATCGCACCAAGCAGGCTAGAAGGCAAAGGCCAGTAGCAATGTAAAAGCCAAAGCTCTCGTTTAGTACAGTGGGTGAGCTATACAGACTCACAGCAGCCCAGGGCACTTTGCTCTCACAGCTGTGATTTAACAGAGAACTGGCAGAAAGGAGATGAGACTTACACATTGGGTGGAAAAGGATTTAAATCTTGTATGTGGCTAACTGCGTACGGCTGAGTGACAGAGTAGGGAGGGCACTGACCACAGCAAACTGTTGAGTCTGTAGCAATCCACTAAGGAGACCTGTAATGTCTTTTTTCAGCCACAGAAAGAGTAGTGCTCAAAGGCGGAGATGCAGACCAGGGAATGACTGAAGTGCATCATTCAGAGCAACATAGCACACGCATGACCAATCACATGAAGTTAATTGGACTTCATGCTAAGAAAATTACAGAGTAAAATAATTTATTAAGAAATACATGACCAATACTTGAGATGAGGCGATAGCTAAGCGCTGAATGTATGTCAGGATTAAATTGAAATAATCAGATATGCTTCTATAGGCAAGAAGGAACTTTGCATCCAAGTGACTGGTTCAGCTGTACAAACTGGTGCTTTATTGATTGTTGGAATGATAACCTTCCTACTCACCATGCTTCATCCAGTAAGACGATCTTGAGTGACATATGCAGTGCGGACCAAAACTTTGTCGATGGGCATGACCGAACAGGCATGAACTGCAGTATGTAATGGCTATGCCTACCTTGTCAGTTTGCTCAGCCCCACAAGAGAAGAAGAGCAAAAAAATTTGGATGGCATCTACACAGGACATGCTGTGCAGCTTTACTTCAGGCCAGTTTTACTCAAGTCCTGTAGAATAAACACCCTGTAATGGCCGGAGTACACTAAGTGCACTCCTGGAGCACAACTTCCTGTTTAATTTCACCCCAAAGGAACCCAGTTCATGTGATGAGGCAACTCTGTGATATTAAGAAAAACACACTGTGTGGGGATGGTCACAAGATTCAAGTCAAAAGCACACTCCCAAACCAAAACTGGACTCCAGTGAGAAGCACCCAGTAGTAGGTTTGAGATGCTTGTAGTGGTAACAGCAGCCACTGGGATTCTCCAGCAGTTAAAAAGGCATCACTCTCACAGTTGACTGCTACATGATGGGATTTGCCATCACACAGGTTTAACATTGTGTCAGAGTCCGAAAATATATTGACCCTATTAAAAAGGCTAGGTGCTTCTTTTTTTCTGTAGAAATAGAGAATATATCATTAAAAATTAAGGTACCAACTCTTCCTTCTTTTACCACAATGCTAAATCCACCAGGCTTTATAACAACTGAACTGGCTTCTCTTAAAACACACTGTTTCTGCAGTGAAAATAGTCTATCTTCAGAATGTTAATATGTGCGTTAGTTGTAGACTACTTTAGCATTCCGACTCATGCCGTTGCCAAACCCTCTGGCCAAAAGCACTGAGACATCAAAGGTCATTTGGGCCAATGATTACTTTTGTCAGCTGGGTAGTTTCTTTCACTTGGCCAATTAATCATGTTCTGCATATTTCTCAGCCTCAGCCTGTCTCAGAGAAACAGTGTGTGTCATTATTGGTTCTGGGTTTATTAAAGGCACAGCAAAAAAAGCAATTTGCAGATAATACAGAAATACAACTACTGAGAGTAATATCACAATATTGGTCATTGTGTAATTGACTGAATAGATGATAAAAATGTTTTGCTTTTCTTGGACCTGAGATATTACCTAGTGGGGAGTACAGGACAGGTAGATAAATGTAAAAATCAGGTAGCATAAATCCCACAGTCTTGTCAGATTGTAATTTGATTTGTAATAATTTTTCAAAATTGCCCTCTTAGTTGGCATGCTGTGCAGTTGGCTTTCATACTATAAGATAGGAAAGCAAGATACTTTGAAACATGGAAGTCTGAAGGACCTAAGATATTGAGAGTATAACTACAAGCAGAATTCTAGTGTTAAACTTGTCCAGTGTTTCCTGTAAGAAGGATCTTTTTCAGGCACTTGTAAAATCTTTGAAATTCGACATATTCTCAGATAGGGCAAACATATAATTAAGCAAATGTTAAAAAAATACAGAAATACTTTATTTGAAATGCTGTGGCTATGCTGTGATTTCATATTTGGCAATATCAGGTGTGGCTTTTGTGATATGTATGAGCCTTCTCCTGAAAATATTGTGATATCTGGACTAACATAAGCTTTTGAAAACATGAAGAATTACCTAGATTGTCCAGATGGAAACAACTTTTGTCCCCTCTCAGCCCACAAGGATGAGGAGACAGCGAGTGCACCATCTCTGCAGGAGAAGTAGCTTGCAGCAAAGGGCTGTGAGGATTTGAGGACATCTTTCCTTCAGGGACTGTTCCCAGGTATGCTGGAGGAATCTCAGGTAAGGAAATTAAATGTGGAAAATTTACTTTCTTGTCTCTCAGATGTTGTGAGAGTGATTTAAAACCCTGCACTTTCTTGTCCTAAACCTTCTCTTGCCTGCCAAGTACTGTGCCAAAGTCAAATGCAGCAGCACAGTCTCATACAGGAAGGACGGAGCGGTCCACAGCTGGACCAAGGAAGGGTCCCACAGGATGTGGAACTGTGAGGACCCCACAGGAGAAGGGTAGGGGTTAGCACTGCTCAGAGGAGGAGGCTGGGGCATCTCAGGAGACAGGACTAGGGGAGGGATATTTTGAAGGCAGCAGAGGAGAGGAGATGATACTAGAGAAAAACAAGCAGAGGAACACATACCCAGCAGAACATATGTCCAGAGCTTGGAACAGAAAAGAGGACTCCAGTTTTAGGTTTCTCTGCTGTCAGCTGATAACTGTGAAACCCACTGTAAAGCATCTCGCCCCTAGCTGAGTGTTGCCTTGCCGAGGATGGGATAACTCTTCTATCCAAAATTCTGTCAGCTCAGGGGGTCTAAGTCTCTGGAACAGAGACTTCAATAGCAAAATTATTATTTTTCTTTTTTGTTTCTCTTTATAGAATAACAAGTCCAACTCAAGAAACTGAAAAATCTGAAAGATCATTGTTAATTATTGGGTAATAATTGGGTAATATGTATAATTTTAATTTGCCTACTGCTAGTTATGGATGTTGTAGATATGGTTATCTTTATTTACATGTTGCACACTATTTCTTTTTTTCTACAGGATCCCAATTTCACTAACAGCAATAGATGATTCTTTAACTGAATCAGTTATGTTATAGATATATTTATGTATTTATCTGCATGTGCTCTGTGTGCATTTGTACATATTTATGTATTCTACATATATCTTGACTGTTTAACAGTAGCCTTGTGTCTTGTTTACTGTGCATTATTAAATCCCTGCTATGGAAATAAAGCATTATTAATTTCCTCACAGAGTTTTCTATAGCTATCAGCATTATAGTATTTCAGTGCTTGACAGTTGTTGTGTTCACATCATCGCAGTGGTGGCAGAGATGAGAAGGAACCAAACTCCATTCTACGGAAAGCTCCAGACTTTAACATAGAATGATTCATGTCAAAAAATTGCCAGTAATTTTCATCATGTCATTTGACAGCCTCTGACTTGCTAGTTTTGATAACCTATTTCTGTGTAGTGTGTAATGCATTCACAGCTGTTGCAAAGATACAAATCCATAGTCAAGCTGAATTCGTGATTTGCTTCTGCAAGGCGGCAGAGCCAAGCCAGGGCTACTTTGCCACAGGAAGAGGCAGAGCTGTGAGGGTGGTCTCAGAGGAGGGCTGAAAGAAAAACATTTTGCTTTCTGGAAGCATCAGAATCATAGAATCATAGAATGGTTAGGGTTGGAATGGACCTTAAAGATCATCTAGTTCCAACCCCCCTGCCATGGGCAGGGACACCTTCCACTAGACCAGGTTGCTCAAAGCCTCATCCAGCCTGGCCTTGAAGACATCCAGGGATGGGGCATCCACAGCTTCTCTGGGCAACCTGTTCCAGTGCTTCACCACCCTCCCTGTGAAGAATTTCTTCCTGATATCTAATCTAAACCTCCCTGTTTTCAATTTGTACACTGAACGTATCAGATTGAAAGTATCAGATTTGAAAGTACCCTGGAGAACCCATTTTGCTGCTCCTGCTGCAAACACAGATAGGGCAGGAGAGATGGACAGAAACAACTGACACTTCCAGGCAGAGTTTTACTTCTTCACAGCTACCCTTACTGCCCTATAACCCCCACACTTTCTCACAGTCACAACAGAAGTCAGCTTGTCTTTGCAGGATCTCGACCAAGGCAGAGTAGTCAGTGGGACATGGCCAATTTGCACTTCTCCTTTTCCTACCCCTACTCTGCTGACCCACGCTACTGCCTTTCTTCTGTACGCTTGAAGCCAACTCCAGACACACCACTGACAAAACATGGTACGGATTTCTGTATGTGTCGTAGTTTGTCAAGTCCTCTGTCAACTTTCTTTTGCCCAGTATTAAAACCTACTAATTTTAAAAGGCAATTAGCACTACTTTCATTAGTGCATCAGTAAGTTAAGTTTTTCTCTTCTTTACAATATTACCTGATACAATAGTTGTTCCCAGTATGTCAGTCCAATTGTTCCCTTTAAAAAACAGCAGTAATCATCAATCAGCTTTTATTATCTGACATGCTTACCTTTCAGCCCTGCTAAATATTTTCCTTTTCCTTCTTGCTCTTTTTGGAACATCATATAAATCGATTCGTTGTTTTCCTGTTTTTAAATAATCCAGTTAAAAGCTGTTTTGCCCAGCAATAAATGTTGTTCAAAACCAGAGGAGTGGCTATAAAAAAAAGCTGTCAGAGGTACAAAGAAAACTGTTCATCTACCATATATAAAGACATGAAATGGAAAAGTCAAGAGAGAGTAGTAAGGAAGGGTCAAGGAAACTTCAGAGGAATCAGATTCGAATGAGTCAAAGGGAAATGAGGTGTGGTAGGGGACTAGGACAGCTTTTCAAAAGAGAATGCATAGAGAATATCTTTGTATGCCTAACAGATATTTTTGGGTGGATTAGTATCTCCCTGTTGTACACATGAGGCACTGGCTTTTTCCAAGAGTGTCTCCAGCACAGAATATTACATTTTTTTCTTCCTAAAGTAACACATTTAGAACAGTGAATTCTGTAGAGACAATAGAACAAAGAATCATCATCTAAAACTCATTTTAGTGTATTTGAGTTTAAATCAGCAAGACTCACAGTTGGGGTAGATAGCAAAATAACGCTTCTATCATCCTGGTGAATTTACACAGAGAGAATTCAAATAGGAACATTAAAGAAAATGGAAAGCTTGTTTGTTCATGGTGAGGAGTGGGGAGAGTGGAAATGGCAGCCATCATTAAGCAAACACAAGGAATAAGGAAATCAAGCAGGGAGCAGAAAAAGAGTATCAGGAGTCTGAGGAGAAAAAGCAAAGGATGGAAATATTCAGCAACTCCTCAGGAACATCTTAGATTCAATCTGTTTTCAGTTGCAGTCTGCTAGTTAACTTCAATGACACTTGTGGCTAGCTAAGGTCTGGGCAAATTAACCACTACAGTTTCTGCCTTCAACAGGAGACATGCCCCCTATTTACCAGTGGTTTACAATTTACTCGACATGAAAGAAATGTGATGAGTCAACAATTTGGGGATCTCTTTCTTCTTCGGGTTACCTGAAGGAGCAGAGGTGGCAATGGATTTGCCTGAACGTGGCAAACTCCTTGTGGTAAGAAGCATGGTAAAGTGGTTACAGCCTCAGTACTGAGTACTGCATATATGGGGATTAAAAAGAGCACGTATCTGTCCAGTTATGACTCCTTATAAAATGGGTTATCTGTCTCTGCCTTATTAGGAGCCTTTAAATGTGACTATTCGTGACAACCCCTTAAGATCTGGATGTGGTATAGAAACCCCTGGCCGGTATCCTGCCCTGTGCCTGTTCACACAAGGCAGGCAGATGTTGTAGTTTTGTCTGTGCAGCGTTAGGGGTTGTACTTGCAACGGCAAGCTTCAGTCCTATTTTTTAAGCTGTGCTCAAGACAGCTGCCTGCAGAGCCTGCTGTAGAGTTGAGTGTATGCCTAGTGCAAATTGAATGCTGCCAGATTTTTACAGCAAGTCCTTAAAGAGTTCTTCTAAGCATGTAAGAACACGGTTTTTGAAAGCCGGTCAAATCAGTGTAAGTAATCAAGCAGAAATAATGGCCACCTTTATGTCCTCAAGATTAGTCCTCTGTGAAAATTGAAATCCATTGTCTGAAAAACAGAGACAATAGGGCTCTTCAAAGAAACAACTGGAGACGCTGTAACTTAGGCAAACCATCTCTTTATCTAACTTTAGTCCTGAAAACTGTCAACTGCAAGGGTTACTGCTATCTCTGCTTACAATAAACAAAAGGAGAGCATGCAATGAGCAAATTACTACAGTGTGTTGCTTCCCTTGCCCCAGTCTGGTGTTAAATTTTACTCAGCACTGCTTACTGAGGTGCCACACTGCAGAGAATAGAGAAGAAAACTCTTTTTTGTCCAATTTATTTGCTAGCTTTGCATCTCCAGTGAAAGCATGATCAAACATTAGCTGCTGCTTGAAGTAGGACACACTTGTTTACTTTTCTTTCTTTGTGTGTGTGTGTAAATGTATTCCTTCATTAATTCGCCTGTTTGCTCATCGATTGAAAGATTATTTTTATTTTTCTTAAAGAAACACCCAAGTTTTCATGTTACTGCAAGGTCTGTACGTTTTTAAAGTGGGTTCCAGCAAGCCTTGTTTTAGTGTTAGAAACAAAGGAATTCCACACCATATTGGGCAGAAAGCAAGGGCTTTAGTCCATTGAACCAGGAAGAGCAATTTTATTAAAATTGTATGAGCAGTCTGATGCAAAAGGTAGGTAAAACACGGCCCGTACCAATCTTTAAAGGTTTAACGGGGTTTTCACTTCTAATATCACACTGAAGGAGAGCTCATTTTTCTGTTTGTGGCTCAGGATGCGCAAAGTAAATATGTCCCTTGGAGAAAAAAATGTCCTCAGTACAGTCATGGCTCACTGGAAAAGAGAACTAGTGAGGGAGCAGTGCCATCTGCAGGCTCTGTTCCTGTATCCCTCGACATTCCCACATTCCTCTCCAAGGCCGGTTACCACGTTCGTCTCCTTCAGGCACAGTATAACTAACCCAGCGTCTCTCCGCAGCCTGCAGGATGTATCCCAATACCTGTTGGGGGTGCGCAGAATAAATTTGGGGTTCCATTATTTCTTCTGGCTATGGGCTCTTTCTAGCATCCTCAACAATCAGAGGGCTTCTCTGAAGAAAGCAGAGTATTTCATTTTGCAGTTACGAATCGAGAGCTCTGAAGGGCTGCACAGTGCTCTGAGAGCAGGAGTTTCAGCGCTGAAAGGAACATAATTCTTTCCATAACAACTTCTAGAAAAATATTAAAAAATCTTCAGCAGTGAGGAGGTGTCAAATCAGTAACATGTGTCCGTGATTTCCTGCCAAGAGAAACAATGTCCCCAGTAGGCACAAAAGCAGTGTTTGAGCAGAATATTTAAATAAACAAGCAACACAACTGATTTGTGGAACTTACTGCCAGAGGCTACTGTGGAGCCAGGGTTATATGGGGTCAGAAAGCAGTTAGACTGCTGCACAGCTAGTCCTTAAATGTTATTAAAAAGAATACTGTGGATGCATTTTTGTTTTTTTCCAAGGAAATCCCTAAACTTCTGAGCTCCTTTCTGAATTCTTGTGCACTGCTGCTTGTATTCATTCTCTGTATACATCTGTATTTGCTGCTAATAGGGGCATGATAACCAAGTACAGTGAACTTTGTCCTTACTCAGTGCATCCATTACACTTGTATTTGTAGAAAAAGCCAAGCATGTTTGCAGGAATTAATTATAATACAATACTAAAATCTCAAATGCAAAGGAATAAAAGAAGGCCAATAAAGGTTTAGTAAATTATAACTTATGTTAAGCAACACAATGGTCTATGCATGGAACTTTGTCTACTCTAACGTGCAGAAACGAACAGTTTATCAAGCTGTAAGTTTACCCCAAAAAACCCACAAAAGTTAGGCATGCAGGCTTGGACGCTGAGAAGACTGCCATGACACAAGATATCAGAACATGAGTAAAGAAATTTTGTCATTCTGAATTTATATTGTATACTCATAAAAGGAACTGATAAAAATGACTGCATTGATAAGTCTATTACCTCTTTTTTAGGGGAACCCAAATAGGTGTCTTCCTGCACTTACTCAACTCTTTAAAGTTGTAAGGAGTCTATTACTGACTTTATAAGAGACAGAAACGTAGACACCCCCTATTATCAGCAGCTAATGTATAAGATTTATGTATTTTCTTTCATTTCATTTTATGCCTAAAAGCAAATTCTCAGTGCTACTCATTGAATTAATCAGCACAACTGATCATTAAAATCACTTTACATTTTTTTTCTCTTACGCAGTTCAGGAGTGCTTTCCACTTTCTTTTGCTTTCTACTATCATATTTTCCTTTGGCCTTGAGAATGGCAGCAGCTCTGAAGCGGTTAGTGAACAACAGATAAACTGCATGAGACTGGCATGGTACCAGTCTGAAGCTATTCTTTACTTTTGCCTTCAAAGAAATGAAAGACACTACAGTTTCTTTTCAAAAAGTGTTCATTTAAAGGCTATCACATTCCCTCTGGAGTTCTCATATGACTTCCCCTCTTCTCAGGTATAATCAGAGGAGACTTCCAATGTTAATCTCAGTTCTCTTAATCAAAAGAATGCAAATTTTACTGCCCTATCTCAGTCTGACATCAGCAGGACTGATTACTACTTAGGGACAAGGGTTATGCTAAGCTTGTTCTTGCAGGGTAGGGATATTTTATAGCTTTACACTATTTGTAAGATGCCACCCTATTTCCCTCCCTCATTATCATCATCACTGATAATGTTCATGTTTCACTCAACATTATCATTAGATTGCACAGTAGTAGTATTGAATGACCATTTTTATTGCAAAGGCTATATATATCCTTTTCCCTAAACATTTTGTCCCTGCTAGGGACTTCAGCAACAAATTGAAATTTAATGCAGGGTATGTTTTCTAATGTGAACTACATATATATGATCTGGAAGTGGTAATCAATAAAGATGACGTGCCTCACTGTTTGCTGTATATGAACTTGCACAATTCTTGATGCACTTTTCCGGTTACTTAAAAAATAACTCTGCTTTTTGAGAAAGATATTCTGCCTACATTCAGTTTAGGACTATTTCTGAATTTTCTGCTGCTGTCTTTAATATTGTTCACATATTTCCTAGCTTCTAAGAATGAGAGCATAGCAACCATTCTGGATGAGTATGCTAACTGAAGACAACCAAAACATGGAAACATGCAAGACAACCAACTATTCAGAAATCAGACTGTGGGGTCAGAAATAGATGTCTAATTACTGAACTTGACAGAAGTAAAGCTCAGTGTTTTTCTTCAGTGTTACTTAGCCCCTTCCGTGTTCATAGTACCATTTGTACCATTATAAGTAATCAGTATTATGCAAAACTAAATACGTAATATTAGAACTGACAGTGAATAACTTCTAAAATCAACATTCGATTGATGAATCAGGTATGTGTTTCAGTGTACTGCAGGAATAAAAATCTGAGATATAAACAGGAGCTGCGAATGGATCTTCCATTATCTTCAAGTTGACAAATATGCCAGTTACTTTCAAATATGATAAAACCTACTTCATGGAAGAGGCTTTTACTTATCTGGTCAACCCATCTATGCTGGGACACACTGACTCTCACCCAAAATATTCTCTGGAAATTCACAATCCACAGACTCAAATTTTAAAGTAACGTTATTATAAGAAGTAAGGTGTCCTATCACCTACTCCATCTAAAATTATTCATGCTTTAAAATGTCAGATTTCAGACCAGCGGATAACAAAGATTTGAACAAACAGCAGCCTTTTTTTTTTTTTTTCCTTTTTGGCTTAAACCAGAACAAAACAACAAACCTTATTTAAAAATCCTAATGGTTTTTTGCTGGAATTTAAACTAAAATAGTTGTGGTCACAACTGAACCCAAACTGAATGGGGCACAGGTATTTGTTATGTGAGCTCCTGAACTCAGACACTGAAGAACAAGAACATAATCCCAAGATGAGTTTATAAATTCACTGATGTTCTGGTCATTCCCCTCTGTCTAATAACTTTCCTTTGACTGGTCCATTTTTAATTTTTTTCCCCAGTAAATTTTGGTTTATGTAAAATTTGCATGACTTAACTATGAGATACTAAACTATAGCAGAAGTGAGAATTAATGGAAAAAAAATAAGAGAAACTGTACAGCGTTTACATTCCTCCTGCTGCACCTTTCAGACAAGCTAACACTAGCAAAAATTACCTTACCCATAAATATTTCATTTTATGCTTTCCATCAGTCTAGACATAACATTATTGAATGTGCTTCAGAAAACACGAAGATTTAGAACTTGATTCTGTCCCTTTTGAACCTTTACAGCACAATGTGTCCTTGGATTGAAAGAAAACCCTAGGGTATGGAAGCTGCCTACAGTCAACTGAAAAAGTCTTGCACAGCCTTCTCTTGAACCTCCTTGGGAATGAGTGGAAGCACAGAGGAAGAGTGAGAAAAACTACACCAAGTGTTGCAGGACAATATAAGCTGTTTCGAGGCCTGATTTCTGTCCTGAAAAACTTCTTTAGTGCTGTAACTTTGTTAGTTGCTTTGTCAGAACAAGAAGCAGAACCTGAAATACATTAATTCTATGTAATCTTTTATACTGGCAGATCCAACATAGCTTTTTTTGATAAAATATTTAGAAGAATGCATTTTAACATTGTTGTAAACCTTTATTTTTAGTCTTCCTGTCACTCTCCTTAATCTGGGCATGTTTATCACTGTCGTTCCTCCCAAGCTCCCTCTGTAGGTATATAATGTATTCTGATCGCATAGTGTCTATTCATCTAAAATGCTGTTGAGTCAGTTGCAGTCATATTTGAAAATGTGATAGTTTAACCTTGAAATAAATGGTAGTTTAATATCTTTCCACCACACCCAAATATGTTCCTGACTAGTCATCAATTTTTACTTCCATTCCCCTGTCATTATTGTAATTCTATTTTTACAGCAGAAAAATTCTTTTTAAAACATTGTTCATTATCCAGAAATAAATGACACCACCATAATGCTCAAGAGATACTAATTTTGTAGGGGTGTTTGCAGCATGTGTGTGGGTGAATGCGTGTTCGTTCTGAAATTTTATCTCACAGGTAAGCTGAAAATCTGCACTTTGGTTCCAGTCAGGAATGCAGCTGCTACCCTAAGGGAAATAGGGAGCCTACCAGCCGGCCCTTCAACAGCATCAGGATTTTGCCCTCCTTTCACTGGAAACATAATGGACTGAAGGACCGAACAAACATTTGTATTTTACAAGGCATACTGTGCATTCTGGGTTATACAAGTCAATCTTATTTGTCAATAATTATCTACACCCAGTAGGAACTAGGTGCCATTTTTAGGAACAACAGCTAGTATGAACTACTAGGAACTACAGCAAGTACAAACATTTTCAGGAACTTGATGACTATCCATACCATCCTTTCTTCTCATATGGATGCAGTGGTGCTTCATGTAACCCAACCCTGTACTAATAGAGGTCAGGAAAGGAGGCTGTGCAAAAACTAGTTTTTAGGTGCCATCTGAGCAACGGATAAATATTGCCTGGCGTGTGCTTACACATCCCTTGAAAGCTGAAACTATGTAGGGATTAAAGGGTGAAGTTTAATACACTGATTGTGGTTCACAGGCTAGAAGCTGGACCACTCTGAATCAGAAAGTAGTGTGAACCCTTGCCAGCCATGAGAGGTTTGGGATGCACTCAGAAGATGTGCATAAAGAATTAACTGAAGATGAAATTAAAAAGGTGCAGGGTCATAGAGACAGCAATTCCCCTTATTATTACATATCCTTACTATTGCATATCTTTATTGTTAAATCGCATATTCCTATGCAGCAATCTTTCTGGATAGCTTTGTAGGCTATAATTTATTTCTTTTTCAATCTACAATAGATTTTCATAACTCATACCTTCCTCTTTTTTTTCCTTTTTTTTTTTGTGTAATTTACTGTATGAAAAGACTTAGCAATGAATCTTGTAAGCCTGCATAACAGGTCTACTGGCAAATGGAAGTCTTGTTATGATAAGGATGTATACAGTGCAGGCTGTTTACGTTTTTCTCCAAAAGATTAGGTATTTGACAGTAATTTGCTGAAGTATAATGGACCTATAAAACTGAAGACCTAGAGGGTCTACAGTTGCTAAAAGATGGGAATTCATTAAGTATATGAAGTAATAGGTAATGAAAACATTTTTGAGCACTACAGTCTATAAAAACAATACAGTCATAATTAACCAGTAGTGAAATATTCAGGAACAAAAGTTCAAAGTTCAGATGATGGTAGAAATATTAATTTTCTTTATAATTCTGTTGTTTTGGGGAAAAAAAGTAAGCTTGCTATGACAAGATTCAGTTTTATTTATCTTCCTTGTTTACCATAATATTTCTTGAGATATACTACCAAATTTTTAGTCTCATCTGTGTAGATCCCCAGGATAATGGCTACAGTTCATGAAATCTGGTTTTTAAGTTACTTAATTATAATAAGTTTTATATATATATATACGTGATTCTTATAATTATGAACTTTAATTAATTAGGATGAAGTAAATTATTTTGCTGAGTGTTTCAAATAGTCTTTTAAGATTCCTGCAGAAAAAAGAAAGCAAATCCAATTTTATGATGTGTTTGCATAGATACAATATTTAAGTAGGTAATTTTTATGCTATATGTGAGCATACTGTGAAGTATGTAAGGACTTTGACATGTTCTGCATTTGAATGAAAGTTTCATATACTAAAGCAGGACACTTACTATGATACTAAATTTTAAGTACAAACAAGTTGTTAAAATAATCTAGATTTTATTACTACACAATCATCGTATGACCTAGAAGCAAAGTGACAAAATCATCTGAAATTTTCAATTTGTCAAACTTAAATTGTCTCTGACCCGGTAACATCTCTTTATTAGTTTTCCCTGCAGGCATCACTGAATGTTTCAGTGTGGCTTTGTATTCTGACAGGGATTGTCCCAGTGTTCTTTTCTCATTAGGGTTTTTTAAATCTAGCAGCCAGCAAGGTGATTGCCTTGTGTGGTTCCTGTAGGTCGGGTTGATTCTGTTTCCTTCTAAATGGTAAGCTATTTTTAAGTTTCTGTTACATTTTGACATTTTTCCTCACCACTCTGAAGTGCTTGCTTACTGCATTCTGAAAATGTTTCTGGTATGTTCAAATTTGGGGGAAGGGGGGGAGGTTTAAGAAATTACAGACTTAGAAAGTAGATGTGGAAACAGTATTATCTCAGGGGAAGGAGAGCTTACTAGCATAAACAGGATGTCTGTGAGGTAACGTAATAAATGTATTTAGCTACCATAACAAAATTATTAGAAAGACAATAAAATAACTTGTAATAATTTGCAATACCCTTTTATTAGAAAATCTGTAAAAATTCTGAGAATAATTAATGAAATATTAAAAAAAAAAAAAAAAACCCAAACCAAAACACTGAGGATTTAGGAAGCTAGTACAAAGCAAAAAATTATCCTGTCTACCTTACAGAATGGATTAAAGACTATAATAAGCATAAAATGTGGAAAGTTACCTGCGAGGAGTCAAATATTTTACTGATGCTTGACAAGTAGCACCTGAATACTATTGCATATACTAAATAACATCCTTAAGTCTTAAGACTGGGAAGTCAAAGAGATGTTTTGTATCCTTCTGAGCATACAGAACTCTTATTTATTGCTGTAGTAAGCCATCTAAGAACGTTGAGGAAGGTGAACAGGAAATGAGGTGAAAGATAAACAATCCATTTAACAATACCATTCACTGCCGCTGTTGTTCCCATATGTCTGCAAAATTTTCATTTCCACGGGCTAATGAGCATTTCCTGTCAGTCACCGGCAAATTTCATGTTTCAGGAAATATTTGTTTATTTGTTTGCTTATCTCAAAATTATACTTATAAGGCCTTCAAATACAGCCAAAAATTGTTGCTGCAAATCCCCACCGCTTCTTGCCCCACATTCCAGTGTTTTAGCAGCATCCCATTGACTCTTTCACCTGCTCAGCTTTCAAAGCACTGCCTGAGGTGCAAAAACCTGCTTTTTACCGGTTTCACATTTCACATCTGCCACAACGAAGCAGAAGAGAAGAAAATCTGTTTAATTGTGCTTCCCAAAAGCAGTTCTCTGTTCTCTCCCCTGCCACCTTCTTAATGCATTTTTATTTTCTTTACTACAAGTGCAGCAAAGATCATTGTACTTTCTCAGTAGGCTACAAATAGCTTACAAGAAAATTAGTGTCTTAAATGTGGCTTAGTGGTATATTCGTGTCTGAAATCTGGCAAGAGGGCAAGACAGTAGAATTTAGGTCTGGGACTTGAGAGCGCAGTGACTCATAAGCAGGGAGGCTTTGATAATGATCATAAATGGATGCCAAACAAGAATGAGTCCTCAGACATAGATTTCAAAAGCATTCTCCAACCACCACCTCTAACCCCTTCCTGTGCACGTACACTGAAGTACCCTGCTCCTCAACAACTTGTCTTCAGGGAGGTGCCATTTGACAGATCCTTACCAGAAATACAGATTAAAATTGTGTTATAAAGCTATGTTATTCTACCCTTCAGGTAAAATTAAACAGCAAACACCTGTATACAGTCAGCTCATGTCTACATTTTTGTGGGACCCAGCTGGCTGTGCAAGGTAACTCCTTTGTTCAGAGCAACACAGAAATCAAAATTTCAGATGTGGGTGTACAAAATGCATGGCTTCAGTTTCCCAAAGCAGGAGATAAATTTTGTTCTAGTTTTACTTGCAGAGTGAGTGTTCAGTGCCATCATCCTGCATCACTGTTTCACAGAGATAAAATATATGTGATGCTCCAGTAAGAAATCAAAGCCAAATTTACACTGCAGCTAAACCAGAGGTCTCAGACCTTAAAGAGAGTGAGACCCGGCATATCCCCAGCAATTAAAAGAGGCGCGTGGGATGTGCTGCAGCTATACTCCTGCGAGGGGCCAGACCTTCTCATCACAGTGCAGTAGTATGTAGTCAGCACTGCAAAGGCCAAACCAAGAAACTCTGCTATTTTACTATTCCTGCCTGCTACTATTTATATGGTATTAGAGACCAAGCCGAACCCAGAATAAAAAGTAACTACAAGAGTATCATAAAAATGTAAATATATGCAAACACATAAATTGATTTTAATACAGCTATATTTACATAAATGCATTACATATTTGTATTTATAAAAAGTAAATATAAGTAAGTAAATGTAAGTACACAAATATAAATGCTCATCTTCAAATAACTGATTGAAATTTCAGAGCTATGTTTTCCACATCCTTTATAAAACAATGCTCCATAGGATACTCATCTAACAAACTGTATTTGAGGTATTTCTACGTATTAGAAGCAGCCACGACAGAATTATTCCATGTCAAATTTGATCATTTGGGCAATTTACAGTAGAATACAGAATTAGAACTGAAGTATTCCTAATTCAGGTATGCAGTTTGATTTACTATGTCTTTCATGCCTTTTGATGTTCCCATTTGCATTAACATTATTGGAATAAAAAGGAACATTTAAAGATCTTTTCTCACAACAGAAAATTCAGACACCTTGTTCCTTTACAAACTCTCTAGTTTGCTTATTTTTCTGAAACAGACTGCAATCCATATTGCCTAATATTTCAACTGGAAAGGAAAAGGCACACTTCCACAAAATTTAGTGTTCCACCAAAGTAAGGCAAACAGCAGTCATGAAATACTGCATGAGAAACCAAAATAAAAAGTTGAACTCCCCTGTGGCGAATTACACTGCTTGAGGAGAAGCCATGTTCTTATTGGCTTAAAAGCTGACAGTAAAATACAGCACATTTCCTCTGAGAGTAGGGATTGTGTTTAACAAGGTGTTCCTTATTTCCTCTGTGTCTTTTGATGGCAGCAGCATATCTTCTTTCACCTACAGGAATATGCCTGATATTCTAAGAGAAGTATATGCAATCCAGCAAATCAAACAGTTTTCAAAGGGATTTTTCTTTTTTACTTCTCCTAGGACCCATAGCCTCAGTGTGCCACACAAAAGTCACTTCCCATTGCTCTGGGAGCCTGTGTGACCTTCAGTGGACCTCCTGGAGAGGGAACCACTGTGACCCAGCCACTGTGGTGTGACCTGCAGGTGACCACTGTCCTGGTCCACATCCACACCTGTCCTGTAACCCCCAGAACTGGAGATGCTTAATTACCAAAAGCTGCGTGCCCTTCCCTCCTTTCCCCAAGACATCTCAGCTTCCCAGGCTATGTACTTTATTTCTGTATTTTCTGTAGCCGATAGTAAGCTCTTAATTTCTTATGGCAATCATGCAAATGTAGATGTCATCTCGTTATGCAGGCTTTGTAATTTCATTTCCCTGTGGACATGTAGGTTTGTTAGTTGGAAACCTCAGCTTCCATTCATCAGGCTAAGGAGATAATAAAATGGAGAAGATCATACCAACACTAAAGGAGCAAATTTGCAAGTGACTTGACCCAGCCAGATAGATCATACTGAGAAGTTTATTCAAATTATCCACCACACGGACGGTTCAGTGCACACACTCTGAGAAGCAATAGGGAAAAACTTGCCTTTCTCACAAAATGGGTGTGACAAGGATCAGAGCACTCTCCTTTTCCTTGATATAGCATCAAAATCAGAGCTGAGGGAGAGAAATACTGTTTCCGACCAATGAGTACAAGAAACAATGGCTTTTCCAAAAGAGATTTAGTAAAGCATTACCCTAATCAATTATGACCGGGTTTGGTTTTGTTTGGTTTTCTCCACCAGCTCACTAGGATTGTTGTTGGGGATGGCTGACAAGAATGGGACAGGAGAGAACGAATACTCCAGGACTGCAGCAAAACCTGGTTGTGGTAGAAGCTAAGGCACAGCAGGATTAAAGACCAAGACCACACTAGAAGTAGAGCAGCACAGGAGGACCTGTAGATCGAAGCACTGTGCTGAAGACCTATTACTCACACTATAGGCCTTAAAGAAAATTTACTTTGAACTAACTCTAGCCTACTCCCATGAACTGAATGCCTCCAAGCAGCTGGAGCTCACATCCTGCCTTAGTTTCATGTGAAGAGAATCCAGCTCCTGCTCTTCAAGTCCTGTCCACAGTGTGAGGCAAGGCGTGGTAAATGGCAGTGACTGGGAAACTCCCTAGAAGAGTACATTCCCAGTCCAAATGATGCTGATGCTGCTGACCACTCTTGTGCTGTGTGAGGGCAGAGGGACACTTAGATAAGGTCTCTTTTTTAAAAATAGAACTGCACATCCAGCACCATATTGACAGAAAGAAGAGATTTTTAGGTGCAAAGCAAAATTACTTGTTTCTTGCAATATCACTTTGAGAACTGCAGATATTTTACAACTAGTCTGAGAATGTATTGGAGGTAGGGTATGTCTATATATATGAATTCCACATATCTAATTTAAATCTCCTTTAGGCTTAAAAAAATCCAGGAGCTCTGAGTGAAATATTTATGTCATCTGTCTATGTGTTGCCTGGCTCAAGTCAATTCTGTTGGTTCCCAACTTTCCTATTAACTCCCATTTTAAAAAAAAATATATATTCAGAACATAACCTAAGAAGGAGTTCCTGGATTTTTTCTGTTGTTTTTTAAATTAATTGTAAAAAAAATTAGAAGAAAAGAAAGCAATATACCTGCATAATCACAAAAGTTACAACACTGTAGTCATTAACTTGTTGTATTTAATTTTAAAGGAAATAAATTTTACACAGGTTACAATGTTGAAGTGGAAAAGAATATGCATGTAACAACAACATTTATTTCTGTTGTGAAGTAATACACCTTAAACAGCAGTAAACATTCTAGTGAAATAGCAGCTGAAGCAGTAGAGCATAAAATTAATATGCATCAAATGACAAAAAGGAGATGATCAATTGATAGGCTATTCCATAAAGTT
Organism: Eurypyga helias; assembly: GCF_000690775.1. Lineage (NCBI taxonomy): Eukaryota > Metazoa > Chordata > Aves > Eurypygiformes > Eurypygidae > Eurypyga > Eurypyga helias. The sequence continues at coordinate 34,083 of NW_010260404.1, forward strand.
TGCATGCATAATTCAAATAATGTTTAGTAATTCATGGTTGTCAGTTATAGCCCTTTTTTACTACCAAGTCACAAAGTATATTTGCTCAAGTAATAATACCACTTTTTCATGGCAAAATTTAAACAATTCAGATGTCGAGTATTTGATCTGCCCACAAGTGCTTTATAAATTGGGGGCAGGGCTGGGGGGAAATGAATATAGTGAAGATTTTACTGAGTACAAAGCCAACTCAATTCCCCCCCTCCCCCCGGCCCCGCCCCAATATAACTTCAGCATAACTTCAGCTCCTGGAGAGAGACCTATACTAAAACTGAGAAGCATTCCAATTTTCAAGTTGATTACTTGAACATTATTGAGACATAAATGCCTGCAATTTAAGCTGTGAAAAACAGTACCATACAGATTGCCTATAGAGAAAGAGTTGGAAAGGGTTGAGATACAGAGCAGTTTGTATATGATATAGGAAGAGTTTATATTTAGTATTTGAGAAAGAGTCTTACATATTCTGCTGTTTTCATTTGATATCCAGATAGGAACAAAATAGTTTTTTTAATATACAAAATCTTGAGCGTTAGTACTTTCAGCCTCAGGATTATAATACAGGCATAACGTGATTCTGGCCCTTGAGTCTTCAGCAACAGTCGGCAATGAAAATGGCATGGAAATGGAATAGAGACAAAGATATCAAGGTGATATGTTCCTGTTACATATCTGAGGATATGGGTGCATTCCTCAAAAAGCGGGTTAATGTAGCAAAGGAAGAGGCATACAGCAGCTTATTACACAGCCATGCAGTTCTCTGCTAGTCAGTGTAAGAGTGGAATGAAATTAGATATCTAGAAAACATGGATTTCACTAACAAATTTTAAAAAATAATTCAACTGGGTAATTAAATGGAAAATAGCACAGATGGATAATGAAGAATCAGTATATAGTTATTATTATTTAAGTATTAATGTGCCATTGGAAATTTTATCATCACAGGTTTTTAACTAAGTAATTTTTCTTGCTGTGGGACTTTGAGTAGTCTTTTCCAAGAAGCTAATGCCTGAGAGAGGCCAAGGTAAGGTAATATACTGGCTAACTGGAGAATCATTAGCCAGGAAAGAATATCCAGTGGGAAAGAGAAGTTTAATGATAAAGCTGTACAAAATACAAAAATTCAGTTTCACAGAGAATTTCAAAATTGTCCTTGTTTTTAATTGGAACAAAACAGCATTTTTCTACACAATCTGCAAAAGAGCTCATTGAAGGGGGAGAAGAAGAATGCTGTCTGCCAATCAAACCTACTTCTTGCTACTTCATATTGATGCTCATCAAAATTAAAATATAGAGTTAAAGACAAAACTAGACAAGCAATTTGAAAACAAAAATGCATATCTTGTTTCAGTGATATTGAGAAAGACGTTTGACTATCAAAAAAAAAACCTCAAGGATTTCTTTTCAAATAAAGTTACTGTCAAATGCAGGCAATTCTTGACACTTTAATATTGATAGAACCGCACATTCTCAGAGGATTTAGCTATTCTGACCGAGAAGCTCCATTTTAAGAAATGTAGCCACTATTGGTTGAGCCACCGGCCAGTGCTACCTATAGATGCAGAAGACTTCATGCAGCTGGTTTGCTGAATGGGTCCCTAGAGACACTTTACTTTGTGTAGCCCTGAAAAAATACAGTAGATACACATCATATTTTGAATCTATTCTCCCTCTCTAGAGGCAGGGTACAATTTACATAGTGTTCCAAGCTATGAGTAAGAAAATGTATTAAACTTATTTGGAATTCTTTTTGGACACTTTTACTCACTTGGGATGAAATCCTACATATGCTGAACTTGCTGGGAGGCTCGACCATGACTTAAATTAGTCATGATTTCTTTTACCAGTTAGTGTCTATTTCAGAATTGCAAACTTGCATTTAGCCTTCTTAGTCATTCAGATTCTCCCCTACTGACTAGAAGAGAATGATTTAATATTGTGGGGATAAAAGTGGAGATCCCAAAGCACTGTATATTTTTTTCTTTGATTATCTGCTCTCATTTTCTTGTGATTTTATCCCTTTGTCCTCTCCTATTTGATTTTCTTGCTAAGCATCCATTGTAATGAAGTGCCATGTTCAATGGAGTTGCAGTGAGCGATTTAAATAATAGCAGGTGTAGATGTGTAGGAATTTTGATTGTAATGTGCTACTGTGAAGAACTCATGCATTTATAGTGCAGTATATTTCTGAAACCATTATGGCAATAAGCCAATCAGCTTGAATGTGCCAGGGGCACTGCTGCAAATGTATAGAGCTGATGGAATTCATTTCAGTCACTTATTCTTGAGGTAGGATTAGAGGAAATTTTGATCAGTTCATGCATCTCCAATTTGGCCTGCAGCTTTGAGCTCTGGCTACAGCAGAGCTCTCAAGCTGAGCACAGATGGGGCTGGATAGTATCTGGGTGAGAAGCTTCCAAAAAAATCTAAATGCTGCAATGTGTAGGTGTTGGTAACTCACTAGGCAGTATGCTTCCCTCAGGTCTGCTCCTTACATCCCTGCCTTTCACCATAGCAGCAAATGCCAGCTTGCTAGAGGTATTTCCTTTGAAGGTAAGAGATAAGATCAAGTTCTTATCAGTTGAAAATCCTATTATATGTTCCCAGTACTAGCCTTGATATCGTGTCTAGCTTCCAGCTCAAGCGATTCCATTATATTCTGTCTGCTTTTTCCCATTTCATTTTCAAAAGGAGCAAATTAGAACTGCTGTCAATATAAAACAGCTATGACTGCTTTTTGCAGAGAATTAGTTGAGGCTACCTGTATTAGAAGAAAGGGGGTTTTGTTCAGGGTACTAGTCTTGATCAACCACAAAAGCACACTTCTATACGTATGTGTTGAGAAACTCTTAACTTTAGGACTATCACTTTGTTAGTCTAATCTCTATAATCTCTTCAATTTATCCCCAGTCTGTCATTTCAAGTCAAGCTTTATTTTTTGAACTATGACTTCAGTTGTGCTAGAGAACCTCAATTGCAAGTTCAAGCTGCAGTGCAGCTGGGAATGCTTTCAGCATGTTCTGTAGGTAAATATAACATGACTTACAGCTTACTGTAAGAATTATGAAGCATTTGCACACCCAGTAGGCACAATGTTGAACAAGAACTAATATGGACTGCTCTGGGGCAGGGTAGAAAAGGCCATTTTTCAGGTGCTTGACAGCATGTCTTACCCACTGGTTTTAACACTACTTTGCAGCCTGGGATAGGTGTCTCTCAGACCCACTTCTAACACATTTGCTGCTTAGGAAGCTCTGTTAAGCTCTCCAAATGTGAAGGAGGTTTTCACTGAGTCCTCTCACACCACAACAGTGCATGAAAGCTGGAAGGTGAGTTTGATGCTCAGAAGCTACACTGAAATACCACTGGGGATTGGGAGTAGGCAATGTGGCACCATGGCTGCATGAAATGTTGGTCATGCTATGGGCCAAGTTCTGATCAAGTTACTTCTCCTGCCTGTAGAAAAATCAGTGGAGCTGCATGAATGTATACTCAGGGTCTCAGCCTGAATTTGCTAACCTACTGACATTGCTTTGAAATTACACAGAGGATCATTGAATTTTTTCTGCTTCACATTGCTTGAAGGTAAAATGAGTTGGACAAAGTATAACAGAGCAGGTAAGAATGACACTGTGAAGGTACGTGGAAGAGCATTACTTTTATGAAGTGCTTGGGAACCAAAAGCTGCCTTTGCATGCATTGACACACCATCATCACGTCTCCTCAGTAACTCGCCCCCAAAACTAAAAAGTGTAGACAGGATGATAACTGATGTAATTTTAGTGATGAAATTATCTATGATCTACCAAAATTTATTCAAGAGATGTTGTCATCCTGCAGTCTTTCAAAGTAATACAGAAAAAAGTATTTTCTGTAGTGGTAAGACTGCATTTTGAATGACAAGAGACAAAGCAGCCAAACGTGCAAATTATATCCGTAATTGAACGGCCATAGCTATCGTATAACACTAAAACAAAAGCACAGGGGATATCAAATTTGTCTGAGAAGGCAGGTGGTTACAATGGGCTATCTCTCTTACTCTCTTGCAGCTGAGCTATTTTTTCAGTCTTACTGAACTTTTGGTCAACATAGTTACAAGACAAACTGAATGTGTTAGGTTATCTGACAAAAGCTTGTCTGCACAACCACAAAGGGGTTCAGAAAGACAGTGGAGGGGGACAGCCCAAATAATACCCTGCCCAGTCACTGCCAGGTCCATCCCAGGAGCCATCAGCCCATCTAAGCTCAAAGGAGCACAGGGGCACAACAGCAGGCAGGGGGGAACCCAAACTGAAGACTCATAGGAAAGTCCACCCTGCGCGGGGCTCTCCCAGGGCTGCCCCAGCGAGCCTCAGCCCCAGTGTCCAGGTGTGAAACCCGTCACCATGAGTCACTGGGAGCAGCTCTGTGGGTCACCTGGACTAAGGGTGTTGTTGTCTAGGGGTGGGACATATTATGGGATATAGGGGAAGAATGTCTTAGGATTGCACAGGATTTTCTACAGGATGTTTAAGGGAGGAATGAAAGGTGAGAAAAAGGAAAAGATTTGGGGAGGAACAAACAGACAGATAAGGGTGTAAAAGGGTTCAATTGCATGTAAGCAAGGGCTGGTCAGTGCAGCTGTCTAGCCCTGCCATGACTTGTTTATCACAGTCTGTCTGTCTACTTATTAATATCCACCCTCAATTGCTTTTCATTAAGGGGCTCTTTACCCTCTGTCTGTCTCTATGGGGATCTGTGGTGCCAGCAACTGGCACGGGGCTGCAGCCTTGGGAGCCCGTATGTCCAGGAGCCATCTGATGGGAAGGCTGAGTAAGCCTATCTGTGGGATGGACCCCCCGTGCACATGGGTATGTACTCCCACCAACAGCCCTCTGGCCTGCCCAGCCAGAGAGGGGAGCAGGACGAGGTGCTGCCTGAGCTTTGTGAAAGACCCGGGTGTCTGCCTGTGGCCTGCACACCCAGCCATCTGTCCGTGCATGTCTGTGAGGGGTGCATGCGGGAGCTCTCCACGTGCAGGTGCCTGCCATGAATGCATTTTCAGCCTTGCTACCAGCTGGACCTGGGGACACAGAGTGGCAGCAGCCTGGCCTCCCTCAAGCTGTCCGATCTGGTATGGTATACTTTATCATGGTACATTTGGAATTTCTTTATACTTCATCATTATATAATTGGAATTTCCAAATTCCTCTAACAGAATGAACACAAGTTTTTAGGAAGTCTGAGCAGGTCTGCTGCTTGGCTTCCTGAATGCAGTTCTTTCCTTTGGCAGGACAGATTTATTTGACTTGTCGGAAGTAATGTCTGCCCCAAGAGTCCACTGGTCACCATGACAGCCGTGAGATCTTCAATCAGTGCTGGCAATCATAACGTGCAAATTTAAATCTCGCATTAAAACTACTCAGATACAACAGTACATCTTAATGCATCCTGCCATTTAGCATTAGATTATGAAAGGTCAGGCAGAGCTGACTTACAAATGGAAGAAGGTTCTTCAAGGTACAAAGACTGCCTTGTATGACTAACTTTCAAACTCCATGTGTAATCACTCCATGTGATTGCTTTTCTAAATAAATAACTAGGCAAATTAATGAGAACTTGCTTAGATACACAAAATCTGTGTGATTGCATGTGCATATGATTGTATTGGAACAACACAGTATCATTCAAAGGGAATCATTGCGTTATACCAACATTCATATGCAAATTATTTTGAGGCAAAAAATGGTTTAGACTAAGAAAAACATATCACTTTAATAGTGATAAGAAAAAAAAAATCAGATTTCAAGGAAAACTGAAGGATGCCACAGAACATAATAGCTAAAAACATGACTTTCATGAAACAGCACTGTAAGGTACAGAAGATGATTAATATTCACTGTGCAAATTACTGGAAAAAATCCATAGATGTTTAAAAACCTTAATTGGCTATTCCAATCTCAAGAGAGAGGGAGAATAAGCCTGTTATTGAAAAGCACATGAGCAAGAAAGCAAGCTTTTAATAATGTCAGCATGGATCCCAGTTGCTCTTTCATGGGCATAAGGTGAATATTGATTAGTGTAATTCCTTTGCCTTTTGGGCTGTGCTTTTTTTACATTTCTGTAAGAAAGTTCTGAAACAGGATTCAGTTGGGTTTTTTTCTTCTCATTTCTTAGGATGCATATGAACAGTATCTGCTGTCTTCCCCAGCAACAGCAATGTTATGTTACTACAGACTTAGTTTTAATCAGTTTAACGTGCAGAAAAGCAGTGTTGCACGATGTCAGCAATTCTGCAGAGCAAAATGTTGATGGAAGTGGCAAGCTGCTGTTAGAGGCAGTGACGGGGTTATGGGAAGCCCAGACTCACTGTGAAAGGAGCTGGTGAGGGTCTCTGGGAAAATATGGAGCAGCAACATCTGTGTTTCACTGAGCTCTCATGACAGAAAGTGTTCTGGATGCTTTTTATTACAGGCTTTTGATGAAACTGAGATGGCACCACTGAATGTTTCCAAGATTAAGAATGTTAACATTTCCTTCACCACATTTGGGAGCTGCTTTTGACAGAGTATGGCATAGCAGACACAGAGAGACCTGCTGTAATGTAGATTTTGCCAGGCTCTATAGCAGCCACCACATGCTCCTTTAGTCTTCCTGCCTTTTTTTAATTTTATTTCATTTTTCCTCCTCTCTATAAAAATTTCTGCTTTACAAAAGCTTATGCTATTTGTGAAGTAAAAGGTCTGCAGTAATGATAATGTTTAACTTTCGATGTAAAGCATTCTTCTTTGGGCATGCTGGAAACAAGATTAGCTGTTTTCATTTCATATTCTCTGCATACTAATTCCAGCCGAACTGCTATGTTCACAAGCACTTGGTTCCCTTTCCTCTTTTCTTCCCTCTCTATTGTTTAAGACAGTTTAAAGAAGTAAATTAAAAGCCACTGTTAAGTGGAACCTGTTTCAGGAAAACATAATAATGGTCATTGAGACAACGGCACATGTTGATACTGTAATGAACTGATGTAATGTACTGCACCTCATAGACTCAAGGCAATTAGGAACTGAAAATTACCCATCCACGCAGTTTACCCACCCACACTGACAGTTTAAGAACAGTCCCTCTAATGTACTTCTAAGTGTTTTGATCAGTCTAGTTTTTAAATTTCACAAGTGTCAAGACCACCTTGAGAAAACAAAAATCCAAGAGATCTTTCAAATACATCTGCATTTAACATCACATACTACAACTAAGAGGCCAGAAAAGTGCTCTGATTTACCAAAATGTGATTTATGTCTATGCATAATGTTTAGAACTGCAGCTGGAAAATATGTTTTAACCTTGGCTATTGACTATCAGAAAGTCTTAGAGTGATACAAAAGGAACAAGTATAAATTATTTCTATAAAAGGTCCACTGTGCTGTTTAAAAATTATGAAAAACATAGTGTAAATGGACTGTAGAGGAATATAATTCATAAATTGAGGTTTTTTTCCATTCCGGTAGAAAATCTGGGAGTTGCAGTTCAGGAAAGATGTTTGCCAAATGGGTGTCTAGAGGAGGTAAGATGTCTAGGACACATGGGTGGTTGAAATAATCAAGGCAAATAGCTTTCCACAATATTTGAGACTAATAGCCTTCAAATATGCAAGGATCATCTGCCACAAAGTTTATCCATGTGGTTGGTGAATAAGTTAAGAAAACAAGTGATTATGGTACAATATAGAAGGGTCAGCTTAGATGCCTGAACAACTTTTACATTTTACAGGTAGTGACACAGAATAGGCTGAATGGAGGTGTCTTACAGACCCCATCACTGAGACTTTTAAAGACAGCTCTTGTCAGGTATGACATGGTATATAATTCAACCTGTCAGGACAGGAGGATGGATTAGATGAGCACCTGAAATCCCTTTCAGCCTTTGACTATTTAGAAGAACAGAATATACACCCACTATAATTTATAACCTGTTCCAGCTTTACTGCTGCTCTTCATTTATTTTTTCTTGTCACCTTTACCATTCTGTGGTAAGATGACTGATGGAAAAAGGGTTTCTTTGTTGAATTACCCTTCTATGGTTATATTAAGGAAACATTGAGAACATAGCAAGTCCAAGTGTACTGGATTCTTTGGTAGCCAGGCAAAACTATGTAAGCAGTGCCTAGTTTGTGTTATCAGTAACTGCTGTATGTTTATAAAGGCTCCAGGTCTGTCCCATAAATAAGGTAGCAGGTGCTTTCAAAAGTTTGTTCCAACATGCAAGGAGGTGACAAAAAAGTGAAAGATAACAGAAACATGTATTGCTCAATACTGAGAAGAGGAGTCATCTGCCCCTTGTATGATGCATCTTGAGTAAGCAGGGCAGGTTGCAGTTTGTCCCCAGGTTCTACTTTCCTGGTTGTCCAGCCCAACAACCTGACTGGAAGGAGTCACAACTTACTTCAAGTCCACATATCTGATGTTCTTCCTACAAAAACCAAAGACCATGAGGTAGGGAGGAAGAGAACTGAGAGAGGAAACTGCTGGTGCACCCACTGTGGTTTCACCCCAGGGCAGAGCTGGGCTGTAGCTAGGGTGTGCAGTCAGGCACAGGAGGGCACAGTTCTTCTAACTGAGCTGGACTCCTAATGTCTGAGCTGTCTCTGAGCAGAAATTTCTAGACAGAATAACTAGTTTCAACTGATTCCTATTAAGTGTCTTAAAAGTTCAGCTGCATGATCCACTTACCTTAATTTAAAGAGTTACTGTATGTTAACTGGACTGTGATAATTTGTCCAGAGCAAATGTCACTTAAAGTTTTCTATTCACAAATCAAATATCACAGAAGTGATAGAAAAAAAAATGTTGCAAATTAGTTTAAAAGTGATAAGTTCTTGACATTTGGGACTTCTTTATCAGAGCCCGTCAGCTGTCATTCTTACATCCCTCATTTTCTGCACAGTTTATATTGTGTGGAAATTAGATAGAAATTACTTATACATCCCAGGTCATAAATGCTTCCTCAGGCATTTCACCTTGTTTGGGAACAGCTGATGTTCCCAGCTCAGCTCAGCTCAGATCCCACCTGCAACAGGATTTTGCTCTCTTTACCTTATTTGAGAGTTGATTGTGAGGCAGGGTTTCCACCTAACTGCTGCAGGCATTAGAAATGAAACACTGCTCCTCAGCTTCCCCGAAGTACTGCCTAAAGACCATCGCCAGCTCTGGTTCATCAGGACACCCACCAGATGACTGCTGCCTGTTAAGTTGCAACCTTTTGAATGCAGAGTCATATCTGTTCCTGTGGCTTCCTGAGCAGATAAAAATAGGATGGGGACAGGAGGGGAGGGGAGGGGAAAAAAAAGCGCATATTCATTCCAGTACTGATCATTTTGTTCATTTGGTCACTCAGTCCTAACTGCTGGTTTCAGTTTTAAAAGCAAGAAAAAGATCTGTCAGCTGAGACACAATCAACTGCATTCTCTCTTTCTTTGAGAAATGGATTTATTTTCTTTGGCGAATTCTTAGTTAAAGATGACAGATATTAGTTGTGTACTTAAAACCTGGAGCAGCAGGCCTGCTAGCTCCTAGCATGAATGTTGTTGCATGTATAAAAGGTTCCTTTCTAATTACCTGTCTTCTACTCCTGCAGGCTTTACTGACTATTTTGTTATTTCTCTTAACCCAGCCCCTATAGAAAAAGAAGATACGAATTGTCCTGCTATATTTTGTTGCATATGTGTATGTGTGTATGGACACACATATATGTGAGAAGCTGGACTACAGTCTCAGCTGAGAGAAGATGGCTAATGCTTTGCCGGAAGCGAGAGTGACTCCAGAGGCTCCAGGTTTCGCTTTGACCAGCTGTAGTGATTGACAGTTCAGTGTATAGCCTGGCCAGCCTTATTCTGCAAAGTGGGAATCAATGACTCCACCCTGAAACAGATGTGCTGGGATCAAATGCCACCTGGAGGTCTGTGTGCTTCTCCAGCCACACCAGGCAGAGCCGAGATGCCCCGACTAGACTGCATGTCACATTTTCAGTTTAAGAAATGTGAAATTCGTCCTATGTGACAAAACAGTGAGTGGTTATATAAAATGAAAGGTTCTTCTGAACCCAAAACTAGTGTAATTTCCTTATATAAGTAAATAACATAATTACACACAGCAGAAAAAGAGTCTGTGTATGTGCCTGTATAAACACTTGTGTAGTTCTTTACCTACATCTAGGCACGGTGTGAGTATCTAAAGGAAGCTGGGCCAATCTCATTGCTGACACAAGCAGTGAAATGCCTACTGATTTATATCAACAATGAGAACGATTTGTGGATTTGCGGACCGTGCCAGCTAACAAGTTATAGCCCTACAACCTCACAGGGCCCATAGATTTAAGGACGATTTTGTCAAAGTTCCTCTGCCAGTCTCTTTTTTTTCAGCTATTGAACCTTAATTGTGTATATTTCCTATTTAAAATATTAGACGTCCATAATTTAAAATAAATGTTAAGACTGCTAAGGCAGTATGTGTGTGCAGATCTCAAGCTGCATCTCAAAATTTCAAAATGTCTTGATATAATATTTGCTTACACTGTTCAGGACTTTTTTCAATGAAGGAAAAAGATCAGCAACTGGCTTTCCAACATTTTATTTTAATGCATTTTAATTTATTTTAATTTTTGCCATATATTGCAATGGCTAGAAGGTCCACTAGAGGAATAAGATCTGTCTTTGAAAAGAGATGAACATGGCTGACAGTATAATAGATTCAAGCCAGTATATGAGGCCAATTCAAAACAAATAAATTTAAATTCCAGAACACCACCTTTGGGAGCAAAGTAGCTGTTTATTAGGCTTTAACAGCATTCATAGTCTCCCCACGATAGCAAACTGCTAAAAAGCTCCAAGCAAACTATTAGAAAGACTACCAAAACAAAGGTTTTATATAAAACTTGGAAAAGTAAGATTATAAATAAATGCCATGCTTTTCCTTATCTACCAGAAACACTCATAACCACATCAACTAAGAATGCAAGTTGGTTTCTAAGTTATCCTCTCTCAGATCTCTTCAGAGAAAAGGATGTCGCACAGCAGTAACCTCAGAGGAGTGGTGCTCTGTGATTAGTAGCCGGTGCCTGGCCTAATACAAGCAATGGGCATCTACGCTGAGGTGGGTGGGAATGGCTTTTTGTACAGCACTGCTTCTGTCTGAGACAGCCACTGTGGGGATTGCAGGGAGTAAATTGCCTGGGAGGCTGCTCTTAGCTAAAACGTCTGTAACACCCTGGAGGGCTGAGAAAAAAATGTTCTTGTGAGAAGATTCATTCCCAGAGTGCCAGGGGTAGAGAGCAGAGAAAATCCTTAAACATCCTCAGAAGTCATGTTAATATCTGAACTGGAAAGCAGTCTAGCGGTACATTTAAGAGCGTGAGGAAAAACATTACGCTGTGCCTAGCAGCACAGTGCTCCCAGGACAGCACAGCACTGCTCAGCAGAAGATGGGGCTGGCAGCTTCTACCTCCGCGGAAATCCCAGGCATATGATAATCAGAGATCTCATCCACTACCCTTTTGGGCACCTGAAGCTGCAGCACAGTACTGACTCCCACTCCATCCAGTAAAGGCTACATTACCATGGAAGGATTCTTCTCCTGTGCCTTCCCTTCTCCCCTGCCTGCCTGAGGTCTCCAGCAGACTGTCCTACCCCTTCTGCCAGGGATATCCAGAGACATCACCTACTCTGGCACAGCAGTGGCCACGGCCATGTAAGCTGTCCAATTCAGAGTTCACCCACCCTGCACAGAACTGAGTTGGGGCAGAAAAGCACCTTGCCCAGTGCTTCTCCTAGCCAGTAGAAAACTGTGCTGTAGAGCACCCAGGGTCAAATGCCTGTGTCAACAGAGTAGTTTTGCTCACCCCTGCAAGCACCATATGTCCACAGAGGATGAGCAGCATACTCTTTATGCCTGCATCGCTGACCCTATGGCCCCTTCTTCAGTGGTGGCACCGCTGGAGGAGAGAACAGGCCACCCAGTCCCAGCACGTTGGTAAGGATTCCTGTGTCCTCCTCTGTGTCAGCTTCTGGGGTAGGTTCTTCCCTGCTCTCCACCTGCTTCCAGTCAGCTCTCGGCACATTGTCCCTGCACTAAAATCAGACCCTTCCCCACTCTGTTCTGGAACCATACCAACCTCTTCTCTCCCATTCCTGGATGGTTCTCCAAGTCTTCAGCTTGGTTCCTCCTACAAGTCTTTTTTTTAATTTCTTGCTTTGTCATTCCTGTTCCTCTGACCTATGAAGAGACACTTCTTTGCCAGTTCTCTGCAAAAGGCTTTAATAAATTGATATTCCCATTCACATTTCCTACTTACTGTTCCCAGGTTCTTCCATTTGAATAGACAACAGATAAATGACTCACAGCATTGCTGGTCCAAGAGAAATACGATAGAGTACAGTGAGTTCAAGGTGGATTTGTTGTGCACAGGATCAGTATTTTTCATGACAACTTCAGAAAACTGAGCAGAGTACAGAATCTGTTCAGGTATCAAACCTGGAGATGTAAGCAGGTCCACGACGACATGAAAACTTTTGTATTTAGCGGCACAACAGATCCAAACTGTCTCAAGGTAACTGTTCAGCTGAAGATCCTTACCCAGACCAAGGTTCAGCCATTACAGTTCATTGCTAGAAGTACTGCCAACAAGCCTCTTCCGCCACTCAGCAGAGAAGTCTGAACGCTAGTGTATGTGTTAAAAAATTCTCAGTGGTGATGAAGTTGTTTTAATCTGAGGCTGTTGAATAGTTTTTTAGTCCTGAGCCAAGATTCATCATCTGCCACTGGCCACTATTTAAATGTTTTATCATCATGCTTTGCAATTTTGTGGAAAGAGGTTTCTTTGTCAGGCATCCCTGAGAGCTAACTATTGTAAACTCATATGCTGTTTACAGAGAAAGAGAGAAACATATACATATATCACACAGATGTTAGATAAGCTCAGAAGCTATGGTAAACTCATAGAACATTTATATGTACACACTAAATATTCTCTGTATGTATATGTTTATATTTGCTGTATGTGTGTACATACATGTGTGCGTACATGTAAAATCATCAATTTAAAAACTAAGCCTGCTCTACTATGGTCTGAACTGGTCTGGTCTCGTAGTGAAGAGCATTCTGCTAACATACTTTGTGTTCTCTGGAATTTTTGGGGAGCTCCTCAGGGCACACAACCCTACCCAAAGTTGTATGAGCACCAAAGAGTGTACATTTAAGCTACACCATTGCTTTTCAGGAAGGAGGTGGTGTTTCTTGCTTTGTTTGCCCAGTGACAGTACCCCAGTCCGTGATGAGATTATTATTGCCATGGCAACACAGATCTCAGTGATAATACTTACAGATGAACTTGTCCTCCCAGAAATGTTTGGTGACCTCTCCAAAGGTAGGGTAGGTACAAGACAACAAGAGTCCCCCCTGGTCCTCACCTGAGTATAGCAGCTGCGACTATCCTTTGCGCAAGGTGGCAGCAAAAGAAAGCTCTTTAAACTCGATCCTCTCTCCCCTGCACACCTCCCGTTAGGAAGAGCAACTGCCTCAGCTTTCTTGATTGTCTTTCAAAAAACAACTCTTACTGATAGTGGATCATATATATCTGGATGATACCTAGTTGCAAACACCGTCACACTTCTCTCCCCATTTTTTACCAGTATTGCAGAGGGGAAAGGCTAGAAAACTGCACACAGAAAAAGGAAAAGCAGGAAACAAATCCTCCTTTAATCACGGATTTTCCCCTTTAATTTTTTTTGTTTTTAATAAAAACACAACTGCTTTGGGAGAAAGGCTCAACTCCAAAACAAAACACAACAGAAAAGAAAGTCTAAGCTCAATGCTTAATGAAAATACCTTCATGTTAGCTGACAAATTCTGAGGGATGTACCAGTGCTACACCATGCTTCTGCATAGTGATTTTGTATTTCTATAGGAATAAGTAGTTCAAAGAATCTGGCTTTCAAAATCCTAGCTAGCAATTACCCAGATGAAAAGCAAAGTGTGGAGTGCACAGCTGTAGTTCTCCTGACCCTATTCAGCATTTGCTGTTTGGATACTTCTAGAGGTGGTCTTGTTTGCTTGCAATTTTGGGAAATAGAGTTACTTTATTCTCCCGGAGCCCAGCATGTGTTGAATGGAATGTTTTACAGCAAGTGATAAAGTTGGCCAAGCTACTTTAAGTCTCAAAATATTCCTAACACATTTTCCTCATATGGAAGAAAACCTTAGGTGAATATTTAATGTTCTTCATAGACTTCAACTCTGTTAGAGTCAACAGAAGTAGTTCACTGACTGCAGCAAGCCTTTGATAGAGCCACTATGTGACCTGTGAGTGGAACTAAGGTACTCTATTTAATATTACTGAAATATGTAAAGTAAATAGCTTGCTCATCCCCCCTTCTGTATGCCAACTGTATTTAAAATATAACCCTAGACTGCTGCTTATTTTGAAAAAGCAGGGATTAGTCACCATAAAAGTACAATATATTAAGTGTGATCTTTATTCACAGACATGGTAAAAGAATACTCAGTCGACTTTGGATATGAACATTCTCCAAAAACTTAAAGCTTGTTTTGATGACTGCAATCATATTCCAAAAACACTGTGTTTAATAAAAATTAATTTCAGAACTTGAAGAATATTTTATTATGGAATACAAAAATACTATCTATGTAAAAACAATAAGTTAGTTTATTTACAGTACCTTGCACTATTCTGTTCTAGGGCTTCCTTTGCATTGGATTTGTTTTCATTATTTTACACACCTTTATAATTTTGCACAAAGCATTTCCAAAAGCATGTCATCCATGTTCACTGCTCCAATGATGGGCCTAAAGAACAGTTCGGCAATCACATTAGCATTAACAGATCTTAACAAGGATAGAACAGCATGCAGCTTGGCAAATCTGGCTTCATCACCTCTGTGGATAAGTCTGACATGTTCATTTAGCGCTTGTTGTGCTTCTCTCTGCAGTCCTTCAATGTACTGCGTACACTGCAGTCCGGGTAGGTCTGGAAAGAAAAATAAATTATTTTGTTTACATAGGTTTTGTCTATAAAACACTCTTCTTACAGAGCAACTACTTACAGCTTACAGATTGTATTTATCACTCAAGAAATGAAGCAAATGGAATTGCTAGGGAACTTCTTGTATGCTGAATCAACATGCCAAACTTTACAGGGCAGGTCAAAATCTTATCGTGTTGGTGTTGTGCACATTCAATACTCCACCACACAAACTTGAAATACAACGTTTGCCAACACTCACTTAACTGTTAAGTAAATTAGCTGTTAAAACAAACTTTGATTGAAGAATGTTCTCCAAAACACCTTTAGAGTGACAAATGCAATCCGTAAAGAGCCAGGAAGACAATGAAAATAACTTATTAGCCTCTTCACTTCCACAAAATGCATTATTCACGTTTAAGGCACCTTCTGACAACTGTTTCTGAGTAGCTCCAGGTGACAAGTGGCAAGAAGCATTAAATCCACCGTATGACAGAAAGTTTCCTGATGAACCATGGTAGGGATACTGAGGGACAAGAGTGCAGGAACTTCCCCTTTTCAGTCGAACTAAGGGTCTTGGCAACGGGAGCGCAGGAAGAGCCACGTGCCACTTCCCCAGGCTGGTGGCATCTTTAGCAAGTGCCGTACCCAACCTGCCGGCTACCCTTCAGGTGAGACACCCACACGAGCATCAACCACTTGGTAGAGCTGCATCAGTGGAAAATCTCCACCAAGTGACAGACGATGGCTGAAAAAAAGCCCCATCATAACTGCTACACACAGAGCCGAAGCAGGACTCTCTTCCTGGAAGCCTTGGCCCTCCCCCTGCTCGCTTTCCGCGGTGTGCAACCCCCGGGGGGGCTCGCTGAGACCCTCCGCCGGCCGG